>NC_135237.1:94811714-94936714 GCF_051348905.1 Ranitomeya variabilis
ACTGTATGTAAACCATGTCTCATATCCTGTCGGGTTTGGGAAGGAGAAATGAAAAGCCGGCAATTGAATTACCGTCTTTTCACATATATCGCGCTGAATTAAATATAAATACAGAATATATATATGTGTCTCAATGACATATATATATATACTGTATATATGTTTTAAAGAACATTTGAGCACATAAATCCAATAGATGTCGGTTTTGCAAGCCTGCGAGAAAATATCGCAGTACGGATGCCATACGGATTACATACGGAGGATGCCATGCGCAAAAAACGCTGACACACCCTGCCTACGGATGACATACGGACCACTATTTTGGGGACTTTTCTGCGTATTACAGCCGTAAAAAACGGACCGTATTTACATACGCTGAGTGTGAGGCCGGCCTTATGCTGACCAAAAATTAACTAAAAAAAACCCCTAAAGTTTAAAATCTAGAGGAAATAGGGACATTTTACAATAAAAAATTGAATGTTTATATTTATAAACTGAAGATAAAGGAGAGTTTATAATCTGAAGGGGATAAGGAGGATTATAATCTGGAGAAGCTGATGGGATTCTACAATTTATAAATTATGAAATAATCTTTCAATCTACAGAAAATGAGTTGGGGCTTGCAATATATTGAGCGCGAGGGAAGCTTACAATCTGATAATGATAAGTAGACCTTGGAAGGGTTGTCCATTATTTGGACAACATCTTATTGAATGCTCTAGTCTACCTTGTAATAGCTAAAGAACCCTACCTTCATCTCCCGCACTGGCACCATTCCACCGATGTCAGCGTCGGATCGGCCGGTGCTCACGTGAAATTCTTATATCACGTAAGTCCTGCAGCCAACAAGGACAACCCTTTTTTTTGCAAATTAGGTTTTATTCAGAAAATTAGGACAGTTTACGATCTACAGTAGATGAGGGGAGCTTAAAGGGAACCTGTCACCCCGTTTTTTCAAGATGAGATAAAAATAGCGTTAAATAGGGGCAGAGCTGTGCTTTACATTAGTGTATTTTTGTGCCTTTATTCCCCACCTATGCTGCCAAAATAACTTTGTAAAGTCGCCGTTTTGGACTGTCACTCACGCTGGTCTGGTCATATGGGCGTGATGACATCGCTGTTTCTCCCCCAGATCTTGCTCATCTTTCCGTTGGTGGCATAGTGGTGTGCGCATGCCCAACAGGCGAATGCACTGCGCAGCTGAAGGAAAAGAGCGCGATCTGCGCTATTCAGCGGTTTATCGGTGGGCGCGGCCATCTTCCTGAGGCCGCGCGTGCGCAGATAGTAGTGCTCGGCTTCCCGGGGCTTCAGGAAAATGGCCGCGGGATGCCGCGCAGAGATGCGAACTCAGCTTCAGGAAAATGGCCGCCGCGATCTCCATCTGCGCACGCGCGGCATCCCGCAGCCATTTTCCTGAAGCCGAGTTCGCATAAGGGGAGCAATGGTATTACTGATTGTTATGTGCACATGGAAGTGCGGACAACCTATCTAAACTGGCTATTAAAGCATCACTCCAGTGGGGGGGGGGTTTATTTCAGTACTGGAGTGGTGCTACTAATCCATGTTCCCTGACCCTAGTATTATACTTACCATTCACTCTTTCAGTTCTTTCCAGCACCGCTCCAGTCCCACTCCATCTTTTGACTGCACCTTCTGACTGATCGAAGGCCAGAGGTAATGGTCACACGTTCTCAATGTAAATCGCTGAGAAACTTGTTCTGGCCATGTTATGGCTCTCATAGACTTACAGTGAGTTGTGACTTCTATCTTGCCCAGCAAACACAGGAGCAATCGGGTAGGTCACAACTTGCAGAAGATTGACCGGAGCACGCCAATAAAAGATGAATACTGCAGCTGGTAAGACTAGGGGAGGGTAACTTAGATTCATATCACTCCAGCGCAGCAATGAAAGACACTGGAGTGGTCCTTTAAACAACCACCAATCGGCTTGCATGTAGCCAATGAGCAATAGTTAACAGATGCAGGCTGCGCTGTTCCAATCTACAGATGATGAAGGGAGTTTATAATCTAAAGATAAAACTTGTTTAATTAAAATATATAAAAGTTGACTAGTCAATAGGCGATGAAGGGAGAAACAAAATTGGCACAAAGTATGGATTTTTCTCAGATTTTTCCAGACACTCGTACATGCATTGTATATATAGTAGGTGGAAATGTTTGTATATAACATATATTTCCTCAGTTCACATAAGGAACTTTCTGTTAAGGAGAAAACTTCATTATGTTGTAACCTCTGCTTAAATTGTTTTTGCAATATGAAACCGTTTCAAACATGTGTCACGTTACTTCTGAAATACTTTAATCTCCCGCACAGTGTCTAATTTGACATCTGCCCCAGATTTGTCCTGATAACATGTCAGAGAAGACCTGTTCAAGAGTTAAATGTTCTATTGTCTCAGTTGAAAATTATGTTTCTCTACCCTTTAAAATAGATTTAGCCTCCTTGCTCAATGTTGAAATATCTTTACCTAAGGATAATCTTCATTTGCTTATCTTAAACCTGTCACTGTCTAATTTCTAAATAACTGAAGTTACCTTCTGGCAATGTACCACATGGCTGTCAATCTGTCTTCACTCCCAGGTATTTGCTGTAAACTGAATTCAGGTGTGTTACAGGTAAGAAACAGCTTCTGCCTTATCATGTTCCCCTGTCCTTAGTATATTTTCCTAGTGCATGTGTTATTTTCTTCTTCTATTACCAGAATAATTTCTATTTGTGTCGATTTGCTAATAAAAAGAAAAATTTGCTGTTAAAACAATAATTTTAACCCCAACATAAAATCCCCAGGAAATATAAACCTTTCGTATCTTCCCCTCCTCCAGCTAAGCAGAATTCCAGTTCAGGCCCCGAAAGAAGCTGGATGCCAACTCTTGTATGAGCTTTAATAGTGGACATACTGGTTGTCGCACAGCTCTCCACAAAACAAATATAAAGATACAACAACCGAAGAAAATTCCACAGAAGAGAACTCATACATTTATATTAAATGGGTTGTCCAACTTAAAATATCTTTAAAGGGATAGTCCACTATTTGGTCAACCACGTCTCTATCTCTATGTTTCCACATGGACCTGTAGAAGCGCGCACGCGCGAAACGGCCCGTCGTCCGTCTTTGTCTTCACCGCTCCCTCTCCACACTTATGCCCTAACCTATACCGTACCTGTATGTGAAGTTTTATCGTGATGGATTAAACTTTTTTTCATAATGGAAGCAAAAGGGTGAGTGCTGCTTTTTCTCTCTATTCATGTATTGCATCTCTATGTTTCCCCCTTGTAATATAATAACACTTATACTCAGTTCCGGTGCCATTTCATTGATGTTTGCATTGGCTCTCTCGTGGACCATGTGACATTGTGTCCCACGATCCCTGTGGTGAAGCAGTCCTGGCTTCACTCTCCCCACCACACGATCACGCAATCCCAGGGAGAGCCAGACACCACTGGAACAGCACCAACATCGGAAGTAACTATAGGTGTTAATATTTTAGGAATTGAGAAAGGGCTGTCTGAGTAGTGGATGATTACTTTAAATGTATTTAAAATAGGAAAATTAGTAATATACTTCAATTAGCAAAGGTGTACTAATCTTCAGATTTACGACCAGCACTTGATCCCAACAGCTCAACTTCCAGCTTGTGTATGACACAATAGTGTATTTCCAGTGTTGTATATGTGTAGGGGGCTGGCCGAGTGGCTTCTTTCAATAGCTAAGCCAAGCCACTTCTCTGTTAGGGCCAGTGCATAGACAGAGAAAAGGGTTATTTATTTATTATGCTTTGCTTATATAGCGCTATCTTATTCCGCAGCGCTTTACAGACATTATCATCACTGTCCCCATTGGGGCTCAAAATCTACGGTACATTCCCTATCAATATGTCTTTGGTATGTGGGAGGAAACCAGAAAACCAGGAGGAAACCCACGTAAACACGGGGAGAACATACAAACTCCTTGCAGCTGTCCTTTGTAGGATTTGAACCCAGGACCCCAGCCTAGCTATTGACATTAGAAGTCAGCCAGCCCCCTCACACAACACTAATGAGGTGTTGAAACAAGAAATCCCGTCTGCTCTGCACTGAAGGACAGCGCACCTGCAGAATTTTACACAGTGAATCCAATCATATAGCTATGATGTAGGGGCAGTTTCTGTTGAATTTCATGACCCTATGTCACAAATGCACAGCAGACCCCTAAGAGATAAACAGTATAAATTATGGGAAAAGTTTGAGAACGACTAAAGGACTAAAGGTATGGGATATTTTTGGACACGACTGTTTATAGCCAACCATTATGTTTAATTTATTTTACATGATTTTAAGCACCTCTTTCTGCCAGGTTCCCTTGAAAGACATTTTTTTCCAGCTGGACAACCCTTTTAGCCAGCAATAAAAATAAATGCCATTCTCATCAGTAGACTCTTTACTAATTAATTGTACGTGTCAGTGTTGTATTCTCATACTGAGTGAATACCTTGCCGATTTCTGCTACAGTTGGCTTTGATCCTCACAAAATAGTTTTGACATGTTGGAAGTAGTGAAAGATTGAGCAGCAGCCTGAAGGTAAGTCTTACACAGTGACTTATAGCGCTGCTTGTAGTGACCCTGACACCAGTGTAAATAGAGCGGACGGTACAAATTTGGCACTTGATGCCTTTTAAGTTGTGTGTGGAAAGAAAAATTGGTTGCAGAGAAATGTGTGACCACATGTAAATTGTACATAAAGGACTAGGAAATGACAAGATGGACAAATATATAGAGACGACTAAAAAAAATCAGATTTGCCTAAAGATGTGTTCTGTGGAAGCGCTCCAGTTTCTCATACCCTGGGACCATATACGTTTATTCAGTTAAACAAGACATCATAATCAAAAATCTTATAGCTGGATAAATGGGTCTTGTGCTAGCCGAAAATGCCTACTTTTACTATAGACTTTTATAGGATGGACTAAAAAGGACCATGTATAGCAATTAGCCAGTATGGAGAGTATCACGGTAAGCAGGCTGCACTGTGGGAATGAAGGAGCTTTGACATTCCTAAGAGGGCTTTATTATTAATACTAACGCATTTCAGTGCCTGACCATCACATTTTTAAAGGTAAAAAAAACTTTTTGCTGTTTTTTTTTTGTACCTTGAAAAAGGAAGAAGCACAAAGCATGCTGGAATGAATAACAAAACTGATTTGGAAAGCCAAGCCTTCTTCATTCCCGCAGTGTAGCCCACCTAACGTGATACTCTCCTTTCTGGCTGATACACGGAGCAGCAGCAGCTTTACAGCCACATGTGAGCGCCATTACAGCCAGGGACGGATTATAATGAGGTCAATCTGGGCCCATTACTGCCCTGACTGGCGTATTGGCCTAGTGGGCAGAGGGGGCCCGCATCGGGCCCCATCTCATCTGCTCACCGGGCCCCTACCGGGGCTGCGGCAGTTTAACGTTATTGACGTGCGGGCCCGCACATCAATAGTTAACAGCCGCCAGCCAATCGGAGGCTGGCAACTAACGGCAGCCGCAGCACGCACGTCGCCGGCATCTGATGTCATTGTCAGTCGCCAGCGACTGCGCGCTTCAGCTGCAAGGAGGGAGCTTCGCCGAAGGAGCGCAGTCAGGTGAGAACTCTTTTTTTATTGCGAGCGGCAAGCCAGGGGGCCAAGGGCAGAATGCTGGAGACACTGGGGACAGAGATGCTGGACTTTGGGGGCAGAGATGCTGGACACATTGGGGGCAGAGATGTTGGACACGTTGGGGGCAGAGATGCTGGACACATTGGGGGCAGAGATGCTGGACACATTGGGGGCAGAGATGCTGGACATTGGGGGCAGAGATGCTGGACATTGGGGGCAGAGATGCTGGACATTGGGGCAGAGATGCTGGACACATTGGGGGCAGAGATGCTGGACACATTGGGGGCAGAGATGCTGGATACATTGGGGCAGAGATGCTGGACACTAGGGGCAGAGATGCTGGACACATTGGGGGCAGAGATGCTGGACACATTGGGGGCAGAGATGCTGGATACATTGGGGGCAGAGATGCTGGACACTGGGGGCAGAGATGCTGGACACATTGGGGCAGAGATGCTGGACACTTTGGGGGTAGAGATGCTGGACACTTGGGGCAGAGATGCTGGACACTGGGTTCAGAGATGCTGGACACTGGGGGCAGAGATGCTGGACACACTGGGGGCAGGACTGGAGACATGGGCAGAATGTAGATACGGGGCATGATTGGAGACACGAGGCAGAATGAAAGACATGGGGCAGGATTGGAGACAGATCGTGCAGGATCATGAGGGCAGGATGCGAGAAGACATGGCTGGAGCCAGGAATGAGATACACGGGGCCAGGATGGGGGATATTATTATTACCATAGGGGCTAATTAAGGGATATTATTACTGCAGTGATGTATTTATTTTATCTTTTGAGTATACTGTTTTAAATGGGGGGGCAGTCCTGTTACTGTGTAGAGTGACACTATGTCACCTTTTTTTCTTCATGTGGTGTAATGTAGAAGTTGGGAAAAATTAAGTAATGGGTTCTGCAAGCAGAGCTCGAGATAACTGTGTTATTTCCTGCAGAGACCAGTCCTGGCTGGATGAAGTGATGGCGGTATGCGCTGGTCAGTGTGCTGTTGCTCACTATGCACCTTCTTTGCTATTCCTGCATGATTCTTTGTTATTAGACCAATGAATAATTTCAGGTTACACATTATTAAGGTCCCAGTGTGATACAAACAGCAGTAGAGTGTGAATCATACCGTCATGGTAATAACTGTACACTATGGACACAATGCATCAGTCTCGGGTAGTACCCGGGACAGAGAAACCACCTATGCAGCTGCACAGAAGACCAGGCAGGCAGCGCATTATCTATATAAACTGTTATAGGAGCAAGTAGTGGTGTAACTAGAGTACGATGGACCCAGGTGCAAAATTTCACAATTGGAACTTGCCCCCCCACCGCATACTGTGGTCAGATGTATGGGCCATTATAGCATTCTAATCCTCTAAGGACATACATGTTGCCCCCATTATGTAGTAATGTCCCCTATCTTAGGCCCATCCTGGTATATATGTCCCACATCCTGGGCCCCTTCCTGGTATGTACAGTATATTCACATAAGTCGGCTTTACTTGTGTTCCTTGAGAGAAAATGTCACTTTATAAATCTGTGTGTAATATGTGTGCATCTGTAAATTGTACGGTATGTTGTGTGTACATGTGTATATGTGTGTGCATGAGAGTTTAAAAAAATGCGGCAAACACCAAGATGTCAGCTGCCCCATGATACCCAAAACTAGATCCCATATAAAGAGAATCTGTGAGATGGATTTCACACCCCATACTACTTATATGCTGATATAGCTCTTTCAAAGACAAGTTCAGCAATACCTTTACATGGCCAGTCCGTTCCTCCCCTGCTAAGAAATCAGTGTTTTAATTGATATGCAAATGAGGCTGAGGAGCTATTGCAAATCTGAATCCTCTGTCAGTCCGGCTCTATTCCCCACATAGAGTCACGTTCCCCTGCTTGAATGACAACCTCTAGGTTGGTTGCTGTATGCAACGGAGCCATCAGTTAAGCAGGAGAATGTGGCACTGGGCAGGGAATAGAGCTGGATTGACAGAGGCTTCAAATCTACCATAGCCATTTGTATTATCAATTCAAATGCTGATTTTTCAGGAACAAAGGAACGAACTGGCCAGGTAAAGGTATTGCTGGACTTGTCTTTGAAAGAGCTAAATTAACCTATAAATAGTTTTGGGGGGATGAAATCTTGCCAACAGAGTCCCTCTAATAGGCAATACATGGAAACATGATGTCCATTAAATTCACAAATTGCTATTAGTTTTTTGTCCCCATACATCCCGATCTACCCTTGTTCTTACAGGGGCTCTGCCACTGAGAAAAGGGTAACATGATCTTTGTGCTTCATAATTATCAGATGACCACCCTTCAGTCATCTGCCAATTAAATGTACATAGTGGGTGTAATAGATGTGGATTATTGGGACCTGATCTCGTGAATCTTCAATATTCCAGATAATGGCTCCGATCATTTTATCATTTATGGAAATTTGTTTCTTTTTCCTATCTTGCCTTTTCAATGAGAATGGTAAAATTCTGAATCTATTTATACAAGCATGCTTTAGGAATAACCGAAAGTTAAATGTAGCATATTAATATTCAGTATAGCTTGACATACCAGTTTAATTATTTGTGGGTGGGCTGAATAGTTTAGTACGCACTATGTGCCTTAAGCGAGAATATGCAATGATATGTAAAAATGACTTGACAGTGCTTGTCTGTGAAGAAGCTGCTTTATGTCATTCCAATATCTGTCTGAAACCACATATATGTCCCCCATAACATCACCTGCAGTGCTCCAGGTCTGGGAATAGAATATACTATACCATACTGAATATTTTAATCAAAATGTATCTTTGTATGAGTGTTCCTTGTACTTAAATGCAATATATATATATATATATATATATACTGTATGTGTTTAGCACTATTTATACGTTTAGAAAAATCCTCAGTTACATTTATATATTTCTAAAGTTAGATCAAAGGCAGGACAAAAGAGGCGATTTTTACAGAATGTTAGGTGGCAACATTATGTTATTTACTTTTCACTTTTTTTTTCATTGCGTTTGTTTTTCACATATTTAGTCATCTTCTCTCCTCTTCTCGCAAAAATGTTGCTATGTTAGAATTTTACCTTATGCAACTAGCCCTAGCTAATGTTTTATTTTAATTAAAAAAATATTAAAGCAACTATAAGTAAAGTATTTTTATTTGGTATTTTGCACTAAATTTTATAGGCAATATGGTAAATTTGACAACAGACTGACAATATTCTCCATAGAACACAACTGTCATATAACATATCTGCTACTGTCCTTTCAAGAAACCTGGCATACATCATTAGCACAAGTGAATATAAGAAAGTTTGTAATTTAGATTTTATCAAAGATGTATATTTCTTCCTCTACTTATGAGTTACGTCTACTTACCACTTCTTCCTTAACTTTTTACGCTTTTAGAAATACAGCTAAAATCAAATTTGTTCTTAACCAGAAGGACCGCCAGTTTATTTAGAGATCAGATTACAGTTGCCTATTGAAGTCTATAAGGATAAGAGGAAGTTGAGTGTGGAGGAGGAAAGTGTGAGAGAGAAACAGAAAAACAATCCTGCTTTCTGGCAAGTTTTTTCCTGACTTCAGTACTGGATGCACAGCTACAGTGCTCAATACTGCTGCATAGCATAATCTATGCTGCTGATACGTTTGAGTAAGTGCTACATACATATATGAGAATAGGAATCCATCTCCTGCTTGTAATAGACATCATAGTAGTCACTGATCACGCACCAGCTTAGAAACCTCTGAATATTAGAGGCTGCAGAGTGAAAAATTTGGGATTCAACTCATATGATGATCAGAAATACTGATAGTCCTCATGTACACACACATGACAGCTTATTCTGTATGGTCACCTTAAATGACAGGCATGTTTTAAGCTTGCATTGGACATTCGATCATTAAATTGACTTATCTCGTCATCTGAAAATAAAGCTTTAGGCAGGATTCACTCACAACATTTTAACACTTTTTCTGTTGCTCCCAGCATTTCTTTCAATCACAGCACTGCAGCCAGATGTTACTTTACAGATGTTATTTTGAAGTCTACGTGAACAGTGTGGGTTTTTTGGCATTCTTCGTGCATTTTTTTGGACCAATGGCATTGATTTCAAAACACACCATGATTTGAGTGTGACATTTTTTGTCCCGGTAGACTCTTTACAGTTCAAAAAGGCAGTAAAAAGGCACTTACAAATTTGCAACAACAAAAATGTGTTGAAAAATCCAGCTGTTTAACTCCTTCAGCTTTTTTCGGTTTTGCATTTTCATTTTTCGCTCCCCTCCTTCCCAGGGCCATTCCTTTTTTATTTTTCCGTCAATATGGCCATGTGAGGGCTTATTTTTTGTGGGACAAGTTGTACTTTTGAATGACATCATTGGTTTTAGCATGTCGTGTACTATAAAACGAGAAAAAAATTCCACGTGCGGTGAAATTGCAAAAAAAGTGCAGTCCCACACTTGTTTTTTGTTTGGCTTTTTTGCTAGTTTCACAAAATGCTAAAACTGACCTGCCATTTTGATTCTCCAGGTCATTATGAGTTCATAGACACCAAACATGACTAGGTTATTTTTTTATCTAAGTGGTAAAAAAAAAATCCAAACTTTGCAAAAAAAAAAATAAAAATGTGCAATTTTCCGATACCCGTAGCGTCTCCATTTTTCGTGATCTGGGGTCAAGTGAGGGCTTATTTTTTGCGTGCTGAGCTGACGTTTTTAATAATACCATTCTGGTGCAAATACATTCTTTTGATCACCCGTTATTACATTTTAATGCAATGTCGTGGCGACCAAAAAAACGTAATTCTGGCGTTTCGAATATATTTCTCGGCGATCGGGAACTTCTGAATGCGGCGATACCAAATATGTGTAGGTTTGATTTTATTTTTATTGTTTTATTTTGAATGGGGCAAAAGGGGGTGATTTAAACTTTTATTTTTTTTATTTTTTTCATATTTTTTAAAACATTTTTCTTTTACTTTTGCCATGCTTCAATAGCTTTCATGGGAGGCTAGAAGCTGGCATAGCCTGTTCGGCTCTGCTACATAGGAGCGAAGCTCAGATCGCTCTTATGTGGCAGAATTACAGGCTTGCTATGAGCGCCGACCACAGGGTGGCGCTCACAGCAAGCCGGCATCAGCAACCATAGAAATGCACTCATTTCCAGCCGGATGGCCAGAAGCGCTAGTTAAATGCCGCTGTCAGCGTTTGACAGCGGCATTTAACTAGTTATTAGTGGCGGGTGGATTCACAATTCCACCCGCCGCTATTGCGGGCACATGTCAGCTGTACAAAACAGCTGACATGTCCCGGCTTTGATGCGGGCTCACTGCCGGAGCCTGCATCAAAGCAGAGGATCTGACATCGGAAAGGGGTTAAAGGCTTAAAAAGGTAAGCAATCTAAGCAAATAAAAAATGTGTGTGAAGGAGACCTTGAATATTTTACTATATACACTGTACAAAAAAATCTATTGCTAGCTGGATGCCATTAATAGGACAGAACTTGTTTAATTTTAATTGCCATGGCACTTAATACTTCATATTGAATCATTTAGAAATTTCTCCGTTAGATTCTGTACAAATCTGACAGTAAGAAAATTGTGGCCCGCTCCACTGGATGCTATACACTGTACACAAAGGTGTTCACATAAGCAATATTCTTAGAAGAATATACAATATACAAACAAACCTGTAGAGCAGCACATAGAGGTTGTCTGTACCATTTATCAATTACTATGACACCTGCACATCCCCATCTTTTCTTCACTGCTATCTATCCTAATAGCAGTCCCTTGCTTAGTTGTACGCCAAAGAAGAAAGAAATGACCGTTATGTCATTGGCTGTCCTGAAATGACACCTAATAATGAAGTTATTTCACTATATCTTATTTCCTGTTATAACCATTAGTTGAAATAACAATGTTTTTTTTTTATTTCAAATTCATCCCAAATGAGTGTTTTAATTTTTGTTTTTCAGGAAATATAAGGCTTTTCTTTGGTAGCTCAATTTAATAAATATATTTTCATAAGATTTAACTACGGAAAGGCAGTCTAAATAGGAAATACAGTTTCCTACGATTGTTCCTCTATTGGCAGTTTTCCTCACAGTTTGAAAAGGCAAGATCTCTTGGGTACAGTACTAATAAGAATGCAGAGTGTTTTCAAGGACTGACACATGAGGGCTCATTCACTCCCCGTTGCACAAACATTTTGTGACTTTTCAAAGCTTTTACACCAGTTTTCTAACCTAAAAGCATAGATGAATGTGCTCCATAGTGTCAACTGATCCTGAGGTTGAATTCAGACGTCCATATGACACTGTCCATGAATGCAAGGACTGGACGTGGGCCTCCTAATCTGAACGTGACAGTCTCATATATTCCTATGATGCTGTCTAGTTTTTGTCAGAAGACCCTTGGCCTGTCCATACCTCATGGTCCGTACACAGACCGAATTACACTGATATCTGAATTCAGTCTAAGGGACAATTTTTAGTAGAGAATATTCCTATTAATGCTCATGTCCAATAATGGCCCATGTAAGCAGGCTGAGCAATAATCAGACAGTAAAACAGGCTGCAAATTATTCAATGAATGAGCAAAACACTAGAAGATTGGGTGAAAGTATCTTTAAGTTTGCAAATACGAAACCAGAAGAGGGCACCACCTATGTAAAAGGGATCACTTTAGGCATACCAATACAAGTAAAATACTACATATGAAAAGTACACACACACAAAAAAGGATCACCTTACAATAATAAATATTTATTAGTTAAACCACAATGTAATAAAAACAAAAGCATAAAAAGGCAAAGAACGTACCCTCGAACCAGCCTCAGGAGAAATTGTACAACAAAGTTTTGAGTATATTTTCTGATGGTTTTTTTGTTGTGAAAATGAAAAATTTGGGGGCAAAAACAACATTTTCGTCAGGAAAAATATTTTTTCTTCATTTTCACAGATCAAGTTGTAAAATTCTGTGAAGCACCTGGGGTTCAAGCTGCTCACAACACATCTAGATAAATTCCTTGGAGTGTCTAGTTTACAAAATGTGGTCACTTTTGCTGGGGTTTCACTATTTAGGCACATCGGGGGCTCTCCAAATGCGACATGACACCCGCAGACCATTCCATCAAAGTATGTGTTCCAAAACATCACTCCTTCCTTTCTGAGCCCTGCCGTGCTCGCAACATTTGGAGCATCTGCATACTCAGGATAAATTGCACAGCAAATTTTGGGTTCGATTTTCTCCTGCTACCCTTGCGAAAATAAAAAAAAATTGGGGCTAAAATAACATTTTTGGGGGAATAATGTAATATTTTATCTTCACAGCTCAACGTTATAAACTTCTGTGAAGCACCTGAGGGTTCACGGTGCTCACTACACATTTTGATATGTCCTTTGAGGAGTCTGGTTTCCAGAATGGCATCACTTGTTGGGGGTTTCCGCTCTTTAAGCACACCAGGTGCTCTTCAATCTGAACATGGAATCCACTAATGATTTCAGTAAATTTTGTGTTCAAAAAGTCAAATGGCGCACCTTCCTTTCTGAGCCCTGATGTGCACCCAGACAGTAGTTTTCCCCCAAATACGGGGTATCGGCGTACTCAGGAGAAATTGCACAACAAATTGTATGGTACAATTTCTCCTGTTAATCTTGTGAAAATAAAAAAAATTGGGACCAAAATAACATTCTTGTGGAATTTTTGTGAAAAATGTGATTTTTTAATTTTCACAGCTCATAATTATAACCATCTGTAGAGCACCTGGGAGTTCAAGTTGCTCACCACATATCTCGATACATTTCTTGATGGGTCTTGTTTCCAAAAAGTGGTTACTTGTGGGGGCGTTCCACTGTTTATGCACATCAAGGGCTCTCCAAACCCAATATGGTGTCTGCTAATGATCCCAGACAATTTTACATTCAAAAAGTCAGACGCTGCTCTTCCCTTCCGAGCCCTGCCGTGTGCCCAAACAATATTAATAATTTTTCCCCACATATGGGGTATCGGAATACTCAGGAGAAATTGCACAACAATTTTTGGGATTTATTTTTTCCTGTTACCCTTCTGAAAATAAAAAAACTGGGACCAAAAGTACATTTTTGTAGAAAAAAATATGATTTTTTTTTGTTTTAGCTACATTTTAAATTTCTGTGAAGCACCTGGGAGTTCAAGGTGCTCACCACACACCTAGATAAGTTCCCTGAGGGGTCTAGTTTCCAAAATAGGATCACTTGTGGGGGGTTTCCACTGGTTAGGCACATCAGAGGCTCCAGACTAGCAATGTAATACAAAAAGGGATAAAGGAAAATACCAATCAATCAAACAACAGAGGTAAACACCAGGGAGTGGAGGATGAGGTAAATCCGAAGGAAGGGAATTAGCACACACCCAAAACCTGGCAACAGTCTCAGATAAATTCACCAAACACCATCACAAACAACAACCACAAATCCCCATTTCCTAACCATGTAGCATAACCTATCTCTGGCAATGAGTGGTAGCCATGGCCCAGATTATATAAGAGATGGGAGTGGCAAACAGTGAACAGCTGAGAGCCTTAATGCAGGAAAGCTTCCAGAAGTTCTCAACTGGGCAGATTAACCCCTGCACTGCTAAAAGAAACCTGCACTGTTTAATATGAAGGTAAAGTGCTTCTAAACAGTGCAGGAGTAGGAGAAATCAGACGCTGTGGTCTTCTGGCTCCTCTCTGTTGCAGTAAACCCTGTTGTGAAATTGGATTCTGGACTCCCCCGGTGGCCACTTGTGGAATTGAACTTGTGTGCATCATCCCCTCTGTTCACCTGCTCCTATCAGGATGTGGGAGTCGCTATATAACCTTGCTCCTCTGTCAGTTTCTTGCCGGTCAACAATGTAATCAGAAGCCTTCTGTGCTTGTTCCTGCTACTAGACAACTCCCAGCTAAGTTGGACTTTTATCCTTGTGTGTTTTTGCATTTTGTTCCTGTTCACAGCTGCTGTTTCGTTACTGTGTCTGGAAAGCTCTTGTGATCGGAAATTGCCACTCTGGTGTTATGAGTTAATGCTAGAGTCTTAAAGGAATTTCTGGATGGTGTTTTGATAGGGTTTTCTGCTGACCATGAAAGTGTCCTTTCTGTCTTCCTGCTATCTAGAAAGCGGACCTCGATTTTGCTAAACCTATTTTCATACTACGTTTGTCATTTCATCTAAAATCACCGCCAATATATGTGGGGGCCTCTGTCTGCCTTTTGGGAAAATTTCTCTAGAGGTGAGCCAGGACTGTCTTTTCCTCTGCTAGGATTAGGTAGTTCCCCGGCTGGCGCTGGGCATCTAGGGTTAAAAAACGTAGGCATGCTACCCGGCCACTTCTAGTTGTGCGGCAGGTTTAGTTCATGGTCAGTATAGTTTCCATCTTCCAAGAGCTAGTTCTCATATATGCTGGGCTATGTTCTCTCGCCATTGAGAACCATGACAGTTTGACCGGCCCAAAAAAGGGTTAAATTACTGGCTGAGAAAGGAGAGAAAAAAGAAGTCTGCTACAATTTTTTTTTTTTTTTTTTTTTTTCCTCTAGTTCTGAGTGTGCTCTTAATTGAATCACTTGCTAGTCTGCCTATACTGCAGCCTTCCTCTCTTTCTCTCCTTCTAATCCTTGAATGGCTCTGTGTTCACCTGTTTCAAATGGATCTTCAGAGTGTAGCTACAGGTTTGAATAATCTCGCCACAAAGGTACAAAATTTGCAAGATTTTGTTGTTCATGCACCTATGTCTGAGCCTAGAATTCCTTTGCCTGAATTCTTCTCGGGGAATAGATCTCACTTTCAAAATTTTAAAAATAATTGCAAATTGTTTTTGTCCCTGAAGTCTCGCTCTGCCGGAGACCCTGCACAGCAGGTCAGGATTGTAATTTCCTTGTTCCGGGGCGACCCTCAAGACTGGGCTTTTGCATTGGCACCAGGGGATCCTGCGTTGCTCAATGTGGATGCGTTTTTTCTGGCCTTGGGGTTGCTTTATGAGGAACCTCATTTAGAGCTTCAGGCGGAAAAGGCCTTGATGTCCTTGTCTCAGGGGCAAGATGAAGCTGAAATATACTGCCAAAAATTCCGCAAATGGTCTGTGCTTACTCAGTGGAATGAGTGCGCCCTGGCGGCGATTTTCAGAGAAGGTCTCTCTGATGCCATTAAGGATGTTATGGTGGGGTTCCCTGTGCCTGCGAGTCTGAATGAGTCCATGACGATGGCTATTCAGATCGATAGGCGTCTGCGGGAGCGCAAACCTGTGCACCATTTGGCGGTGTCTACTGAGAAAACGCCAGAAAATATGCAATGTGATAGAATTCTGTCCAGAAGCGAGCGGCAGAATTTTAGACGAAAAAATGGGTTGTGCTTCTATTGTGGTGATTCAACTCATGTTATATCAGCATGCTTTAAGCGTACTAAGAAGCCTGACAAGTCTGTTTCAATTAGCACTTTACAGTCTAAGTTTATTCTATCTGTGACCCTGATTTGTTCTTTGTCATCTATTACCGCGGCCGCCTATGTCGACTCTGGCGCTGCTTTGAGTCTTATGGATTGGTCCTTTGCCAAACGCTGTGGGTATGATTTGGAGCCACTGGAGGCTCCGATACCTCTGAAAGGGATTGACTCCACCCCATTGGCTAGTAATAAACCACAATACTGGACACAAGTGACTATGCGTGTTAATCCGGATCACCAGGAGGTTATTCGCTTTCTGGTGCTGTATAATCTACATGATGTTTTGGTGCTGGGATTGCCATGGCTGCAATCTCATAACCCAGTCCTCGACTGGAGAGCTATGTCTGTGTTAAGCTGGGGATGTAAAGGAACTCATGGGGACGTACCTTTGGTTTCCATTTCATCATCTATTCCCTCTGAGATTCCTGAATTCTTGTCTGACTTTCGTGACGTTTTTGAAGAACCCAAGGTTGGTTCACTACCTCCGCACCGGGAGTGCGATTGTTGTTGCCCTTGCCTATCCCGAAGAGGCCTTGGACGCACATCTCGATGGATTTTATTTCGGATCTGCCTGTTTCTCAGAAGATGTCTGTCATCTGGGTGGTGTGTGACCGTTTCTCTAAGATGGTCCATCTGGTTCCCTTGCCTAAGTTGCCTTCTTCTTCCGAGTTGGTTCCTCTGTTTTTTCAAAATGTTGTTCGTTTGCATGGTATTCCTGAGAATATCGTTTCTGACAGAGGGACCCAATTCGTGTCTAGATTTTGGCGGGCATTCTGTGCTAGGATGGGCATAGATTTGTCTTTTTCGTCTGCTTTCCATCCTCAGACTAATGGCCAGACCGAGCGGACTAATCAGACCTTGGAGACATATTTGAGGTGTTTTGTGTCTGCGGATCAGGATGATTGGGTTGCTTTTTTGCCTTTGGCGGAGTTCGCCCTCAATAATCGGGCCAGCTCTGCCACCTTGGTGTCCCCGTTTTTCTGTAATTTGGGGTTTCATCCTCGATTTTCCTCCGGTCAAGTGGAATCTTCGGATTGTCCTGGAGTGGATGCTGTGGTGGAGAGGTTGCATCGGATTTGGGGGCAGGTGGTGGACAATTTGAAGTTGTCCCAGGAGAAGACTCAGCTTTTTGCCAACCGCCGTCGTCGTGTTGGTCCTCGGCTTTGTGTTGGGGACTTGGTGTGGTTGTCTTCTCGTTTTGTCCCTATGAGGGTTTCTTCTCCTAAGTTTAAGCCTCGGTTCATCGGCCCGTACAAGATATTGGAGATTCTTAACCCTGTGTCCTTCCGTTTGGACCTCCCTGCATCCTTTTCGATTCATAATGTTTTTCATCGGTCATTGTTGCGCAGGTATGAGGTACCGGTTGTGCCTTCCGTTGAGCCTCCTGCTCCGGTGTTGGTTGAGGGTGAGTTGGAGTACGTTGTGGAAAAGATCTTAGACTCTCGTGTTTCCAGACGGAGACTCCAGTATCTGGTCAAATGGAAGGGATACGGTCAGGAGGATAATTCTTGGGTCACTGCCTCTGATGTTCATGCCTCCGATCTTGTCCGTGCCTTTCATAGGGCTCATCCTGATCGCCCTGGTGGTTCTGGTGAGGGTTCGGTGCCCCCTCCTTGAGGGGGGGTACTGTTGTGAAATTGGATTCTGGACTCCCCCGGTGGCCACTTGTGGAATTGAACTTGTGTGCATCATCCCCTCTGTTCACCTGCTCCTATCAGGATGTGGGAGTCGCTATATAACCTTGCTCCTCTGTCAGTTTCTTGCCGGTCAACAATGTAATCAGAAGCCTTCTGTGCTTGTTCCTGCTACTAGACAACTCCCAGCTAAGTTGGACTTTTGTCCTTGTGTGTTTTTGCATTTTGTTCCTGTTCACAGCTGCTGTTTCGTTACTGTGTCTGGAAAGCTCTTGTGATCGGAAATTGCCACTCTGGTGTTATGAGTTAATGCTAGAGTCTTAAAGGAATTTCTGGATGGTGTTTTGATAGGGTTTTCTGCTGACCATGAAAGTGTCCTTTCTGTCTTCCTGCTATCTAGAAAGCGGACCTCGATTTTGCTAAACCTATTTTCATACTACGTTTGTCATTTCATCTAAAATCACCGCCAATATATGTGGGGGCCTCTGTCTGCCTTTTGGGAAAATTTCTCTAGAGGTGAGCCAGGACTGTCTTTTCCTCTGCTAGGATTAGGTAGTTCCCCGGCTGGCGCTGGGCATCTAGGGTTAAAAAACGTAGGCATGCTACCCGGCCACTTCTAGTTGTGCGGCAGGTTTAGTTCATGGTCAGTATAGTTTCCATCTTCCAAGAGCTAGTTCTCATATATGCTGGGCTATGTTCTCTCGCCATTGAGAACCATGACAAAACCCATGACAGGCCCCTCAAAGTCACTTCAGATGTGATGTGGTCCCTGAAAAAATGGTTTTATAAATTTTGTTGGAAAAATGAGAAATCGCTGATCAACTTTTAATCATTCTAGCTTCCTAACAAAAAAATTATGTTTCAAAAATTGTGTTGATGTAAAGTAGACGTGAGGGAAATGTTAATAATTAACTATTTTGTGTGACATAATTTTGTTTTAAGGGCATAAAAATTAAAAATTTGAAAATTGCAACATTTTTACAAAATTTCAGATTTTTTTCATTAAAAAATGCAACTAATATCAAAAAATGTTTACCACTATCATAAAATACAATATGTCACAAAAAAACAGTCTCAGAATCAGTGAACCATTCAAGTGTTCCAGAGTTATTACCTCATAAATTTACAGTGATCAGAATTGTAAAATTTGGCCTGGTCATAAAGGTGAAAACTGACTTGGGGGTTAAAGGGGTTACAAACTCCTTGCATATGGATTGCATATGCACGTCATACAGATGCTAGGCGAGAAAAAAAATCGCACCCTCTCATTGCACTTGTGTAAGCAGGTTCAGAGATGCAGTAACACAGGGATTGTAGAACAATGCTGTATAACAGTATTATTTAATTTTAACAAAAGCACTACTTATAAGTAGCATCTCTGCTTATAAGCACTGTACATGTTCAGCCAGTGATAGTTTGTCAACAAGGTAATAAATTATGTACAAATAAAAGCGTTAATTTCTCAAGAACATTTTAATAAGCGCTAAATTGTAAAATTGCTTGATTATCCATTATTTACCCATCTCCTAAGATGGAAATAACCCTCTTAAAGAGTAGTTGTCCGCTTTCTTGACATGTCTGTTTTAAATATTTGCATCCCTCATAAAAGGGAACCTGTCACCATGTTTTTGGAAGATGGGATAAAAATAGCGTTAAATAGGGGCAGAGGTGGGCGTTACATTAGTGTGTTTGTTATGCGTTTATTACCCACCTAAGTTGCCGAAATACCTTTGCAAAGTCTCCGTTTTCGCCTGTCAATCAGGCTGGTCTGGTCAGATGGGCGTGGTGTCTTCCCCCAGATCTTGTTTAGCTTTCCGTTGGTGGCGTAGTGGTGTGCGCATGCCCAAGGTCCCGAATCCTCTGCCAGGGGATTTCAAAGAGCGCGGTGTCCGTTATTGCATTGGTGATCGGTGGGCGCGGCCATCTTCCTTTGGCCGCGCGTGCGCAGAAGCGGCGCTCTGCTTGCCGCGGCGCTCTGCTGGCCGCGGCTTCAGGAAAATGGCCGCCGCGATATCCATCTGCGCACGCGCGGCATCCCGCGGCCATTTTCCTGATGCCGTGGCCAGCAGAGCGCCGCTTCTGCGCACGCGCGGCCAAAGGAAGATGGCCGCGCCCACCGATCACCAATGCAATAACGGACACCGCGCTCTTTGAAATCCCCTGGCAGAGGATTCGGGACCTTGGGCATGCGCACACCACTACGCCACCAACGGAAAACTACGCAAAATCTGGGGGAAGACAACGCCCATCTGACCAGACCAGCCTGATTGACAGGCGAAAACGGAGACTTTGCAAAGGTATTTCGGCAACTTAGGTGGGTAATAAACGCATAACAAACACACTAATGTAACGCCCACCTCTGCCCCTATTTAACGCTATTTTTATCCCATCTTCCAAAAAGGTGGTGACAGGTTCCCTTTAAATAAAAGTTTTGAGACACCTTTAACCCCTGACTCCTGTTTATAAGAGGGGTTTCAAGGCACAGTGAATTCAGTTCCGGCCAACAGCAAACTGGTCCTGTACTCTCCTTCACCGACACCAGTGATCCTATTTCCTCAGATGTCCTCCAGTCCCTTTCCCTTGCTGTCACCACTCACCTAACTAATCCCTCTCATCTGGTATTTTTTCCTCCTCATTTAACCATGCCAGCATACATCCATTACATCCCTGAACCAGAACTGCACTGCTAACTACAGACCGGTCCCCAATCTTTACTTCATCTCTAAACTCCTGGAATGCTTGGTTCACTCCTGCCTAATCCACTATCTCTCAGATTACTCTCTTCTTGACCCTTTACAATCTCTTTACACTCTACTGAAACTGCTCTTACTAAAGTCTCTAATGATCTACTAACAGCTAAATCTAATGGTCACTGCTCTCTGCTGATTCTCCTGGATCTCTCTGCAGCATTCGACACTGTGGATCACCAGCTCCTCCTCACTATGCTCTGCACTATCAGCCTCAAGGACACCATTCTCTCCTGGTGCTCCTCTTACCTCTCTGACAGCTGATTCACTGTTTCTTTTGCAGGCTCCTCTTCCTATCCTCTTCCCCATACTGTCAGGTTCCTTAAGGTTCCATCCTAGGCCCCTTCCTTTTTTCCTTACACGCTGCCCCTATTGGACATATAACCAGTAGATTCAGTTTTCAGTATAATTTCTATGCTGATGACACTCAATTATACACATCATCTCCTGACATCACTCCTGCATTACTACAAAATACTAATGATTGTCTTTCAGCTGTCTCTAACATTGTGCCTTGCCTCTATCTAAAACTGAATCTCTCAAAAACTGAACTCCTTGTGTTTCTTTCCTCCACTATCCTACCTATGCCCAATATTACCATTTCCATGTGTGGCTCCACCATTACTCCCCAGCAACATGCCCGCTGTCTTGGTGTCATGATTGATTAAGATCTTTCTTAAAAGGTATCAACCACTGAGGACTCTCAATTCTAAATATTTATAAGATCTTTCCTTCATTTTCCACATCCGATCAATCACTTGCTCATGTCACCTACACCTCAAAAATCTCTAGAATTCAACCTTTTCCTACCTAATTCTGCAAAAAAAATCCTTTCTGTAGCTCTTATTCATTCTCATCTGGACCTTTTCTACTCTCTACTAATCTGTCTCCCTCTTACTAAACTCTCTCCTCTCCAATCCATCCTGAATGCTGCAACCAGGATCATATTCTTTTCCAGCCTACCCTGTGCCAGTCGTTGCACTGGTTGCCCATCCACTACAGACGACTTACCTAAAAACCACCCCTAATAAGATATAACCTTTATTAAATATACAAAGACAAAAAGAATCCTCAAAAGGGATTTTTCCTTTAAATAAATTACCTCACAGCCCGGGCCAAAGGAGACACTGAGAAAAACAGGTTATCAAATCAATAAATACACTCAGCTCTCCAACCAATTAGTAAACAAATATTGGAATACTAGAAAGGACCCCTAACATGATATAAGTATAGAGAGGTATGCCCAGTAATAAGCCTCATAAACCAAAGCTGACAGTACCTAAATGTTTAAGTAATGATAGTAGGTAGGTGTGCTACTATGTGATAACACACTCACTAAAACAATGTGAGGAAATGAGTGACCTAACCCTAGATACACTTTCTGTCTGGGCACCTACCTAGGTGCGGAGGTTGGCACCCTAAGAAAAATCGAGACTGGCTCCCCCACTCGTGCAATGGCTGTCCCTACCTCCTGTTCTGACCCTATAAGGCTGATAGTCAGAAACAGAGGGCCAGATGGCCTGTATTGACTGAATGACATGAGATAATGCCAATCAAAAGGCATATATATGTAAGCAGGAGCGGGTACAATCAGCCAAAGTCACTCATAACACACACATTTTTGAAAATATTCAGATACATTGACAGCCTAATTGCCACAAACATTAAACTGGTACTGTCACACACTGACCCTTATGGGTATTCCAGCAAAGGTGCATAATCATAAGCTGCATGATACAGATACAAAGATATTGCCGCACATATAGGGCTGCAGCCTCATTTTCACCATGACTTCTTACTACTAAGACACCATCAATCTCTCCTGATGAACCTGATTAGTGGAAACGCGTCGAGAGTTTGTTGTGAGTTTGCTTCCTTCATCTAAGGATCTATGCTATCATGATGTCCAGCTGCCTGCATGAAGTTCCACATTATAACAGATGAGTATAGTTTATTTTGGGGCTTTATCTTTCTGTGCCCCCATGTGTTATTTAGCAGTCCACAATAGTATGGCATACACTTATATGTGCGGCAATATCTTTGTATCTGTATCATGCAGCTTATGATTATGCACCTTTGTTGGAATACCCATAAGGGTCATTGTGTGACAGTACCAGTTTAATGTTTGTGGCAATTAGGCTGTCAATGTATCTGAATATTTTCAAAAATGTGTGTGTTATGAGTGACTTAGGCTGATTGTACCCTCTCCTGCTTACATATATGCCTTTTGATTGGCATTATCTCATATCATTCAGTCAATACAGGCCATCTGGCCCTCTGTTTCTGACTATCAGCCTTATAGGGTCAGAACAGGAGGTAGGGACAGCCATCGCACGAGCAGGGGCGCCAGTCTCGATTTTTCTTAGGGTGCCAACCTCCGCACCTAGGTAGGTGCCAGACAGAAAGTGTATCTAGGGTTAGGTCACTCATTTCCTCACATTGTTTTAGTGAGTGTGTTATCACATAGTAGCACTCCTACTATAATTACTTAAACATTTAGGTACTGTCAGCGTTGGTTTATGAGGCTTATTACTGGGCATACCTCTATATACTTATATCATGTTTGGGGTCCTTTCTAGTATTCCAATATTTGTTTACTAATTGGTTGGAGAGCTGAGTATATTTATGGATTGCTGTCCTGACCCTTTAATGCCTCTGTCTTTTGTACTATCCACCACTGCTAGCGCTTTGACGCCTCTGAAAATACGAGATATCGGGTGCAACACTTGTAGTAACATACAAAGTCCAAATGGTAGAAAAAAATGGTGTGCACTCACCTTCCCGATAAAAAACATTCCTTTATTGAGACATTAGCAGTTCAGACAGGGAGAACGTGAAGTGAACTAGGGTGACAGCTGTTTCGTGCAAACAGCGCTTCCACAGACCCTGATAGCCAAAGGAAATGGGAGGGCCGCTTTATACAAAGTGGAGCAAAGCCCAGCCACCTCCCACCACCTGGCTTCATGGGTATAATTAATACCATCTCCAGAAAGTGAATATATATATAAAAAAGAAGAACATACCAAATAACATCATTTTAAAATCATGCAGAAAAGAAAAAAAACATATCTGAAACACAAAAAAGAGGAGGTTCACAAAAAAACAGGCATATCAATTTTTTCATTTAGACCCATTGGTCCTGTGGTGCTTGTGCGCATTATCCATATTGCTTCTCTCCTCAAAAGCAATCTATTTAGATTGCCACCGTATTTTGGTAAACTCACTCTTTCCAGACCTATAAAGCGGAGTATCTTTGCATTGCCCTCATGGCATTGTCTTACATGATTTATAAGACGAGGGACTCCTTTACCTGTACGGATCGAATTAAAGTGCTCTCTGACTCGTATAAAGAGGGGGCGAATAGTTTTACCTATATAGTAAAAGCCGCAAGGGCATATCAACGCATAGACCACATGTGTGGTTTTGCATGTAATAAAATCACGCACCTGATGATCAATAGCACCCATTTTGATGACATTACCTGTAATATGAAATTTACAAAAATTACAATGGCCACATTTGTGATGGCCTGAAAAAACACAATTCTTTAGACTGGCCAATCGCTTCACCTCACTTACCTAACTATTTCTGTTTTGTGCATACAAAATTTTCTTTAAAATTATGACCCCCGTAGTATCTGTACACACACCCTCCATGCACCTAATAGCCCTCTGTGCCTATACTGTACACGTACTGGCTGGTTTCCAGTTTTTTCACAGAATGATTGACTTCACTAATTGAACTCCACACTAATATTATTTTTAACATAACGTCTTTCAATTAATTATTCTAATACATAGACTCAAATACATGCAGATCATGAATGCGGAGTCTGTTGGTTTTCTTAGAATCTACTGCACCAACTGGTAAATTGTGTGACATGTGATAACATAATTTATACCAAAAACAGTGATTAATCTGGTTAGTCATATTGGACTGCTATTATTTTGAACACTACTGTGAGCACATTTTATTATTTCCCTTTCGTGTCTCCCCTATTTCCTCATAAACCGTAAGCTTGCTAGCAGGGCCTTCGTTCCTCTTGGTATCTGAGTTATGTGTTATTCTGTAATGTCTGATATTGTCTGTACAAGTCTCTGTAAAGTGCTGCTGAATATGTTGGCGCTATAGAAATAAAATTATTATTATCAAAGTCTATGTCCCACCAAGTGCCTATGTTGCCTGTCTTCTTACCAGTTTCTGGGTACTAGTTGCCAGTTTCTTCAAATTTAAGTAGCAGTCTACCTTTTGGGGACTTTTTTTCCTGCTTAAATTCATGTTTTGGGGCTAAAAATCATTTTTACACTTCAGAAATCTGTTCTAAGCTATTGTGGGGGGGAATAAGTACAAGATCTTAGTGAAAACTATCTGATAACACCCACTTGGACATAAAACAATTAACTCATTAGCAACAAAATACTTTCATTGCTAATGTCTCTGCAGCAGATAGGCAAAATGTAAAAAAAATCAACTTTATTCATCTCTGCAGCCACACTTACTTTGTGTGGCCGGTTCAAAATGAAAAATTTGGTGATAGATCATTTTTAAATAATTTCACAACATGTCATCAATGACAAACTAGGCTCCACGGCTATCAACATTCCCATTAACAGCCCCACTTCCACATCTGCATCCCAGCTTCTATCACTAACCACTTCCCTAGGCCTCTCACAGCTCTCAACCTCTGAAACACACAAAGACGGTAACACCCTGGACCTGGTCTTTGCCCGACTCTGTTCAATCTCTTACCTAGATAACTCACCACTTCCCCTCTCTGACCACAACATTCTCTCCTTCACACTCACAACTCCTCGCCCACCCCAGCACCCTCCTACCTACCACACATTCAGAAATCTACATACCATTAACCCTCATACACTTTCAGACTCCTTACACTCATCACTGTCCCCAATCTCCTCTTTTTCCTGTCCTGATCTGGCGGTACATCACTACAACGACACTCTTAGAAGCACCCTAGACCAAGTAGCTCCCCTCACCCTCAGAACCTCCAAACACAGAGTGAAACAGCCCTGGCTCACATCGCAAACCCGATTTCTCCAGCGATGCTCTAGGTGTGCTGAACGCTTATGGAGGAAAACTCGCACCCCAGAAGACTTCATACATTTCAAATTTATGTTAAGGACCTATAACTCTGCCCTTCACCTTGCCAAACAGACCTACTTCACCACTCTGATCTCATCACTATCCAACAACCCCAAGAAACTTTTTGACACCTTTCACTCCCTCCTCAGGCCAAAAGCACAAGCCCCTATCACAGACATTTGTGCTGATGACCTGGCCTCCCACTTTATAGAGAAAATAGACAATATCCGTCAGGAAATCCGCTCCCAGACACCAAGTGCAATGACTCCCATTCCTCCCTGCATCTCCCCTGGCTCACTCTCCACATTCGATCCCATCACAGAAGAAGAAGTCTCCAAGCTCCTCTCCTCTTCTCGTCCAACTACATGCACCACCGACCCCATTCCCTCACACCTCCTCCAGTCTCTCTCTCCAGTCGTCACAACTCACCTAACTACAATCTTTAATCTCTCCCTCTCCTCTGGCATTTTCCCCTCCTCCTTCAAACACTCTATCATTACTCCATTACTAAAAAAAAACACCCTTGACCCATCATGCGCAAACAACTACAGACCGGTCTCCAATCTCCCCTTCATCTCTAAACTCCTGGAGCGCCTAGTCTACTCCCGTCTTACCCGTTACCTCTCCACTCATTCCCTCCTAGACCCTTCACAGTCCGGGTTCCGCCCCCTACATTCGACAGAAACTGCACTCATCAAGGTGACCAATGACCTTCTGACAGCAAAATGTAACGGTGACCACTCTCTGCTCATTCTCCTCGATCTTTCTGCAGCTTTCGACACTGTTGACCACCCTCTCCTACTCTCTAGGCTCCAGTCACTAGGCATTAAGGACACTGCTCTCCTGGTTCCCTTCCTATCTTTCTGAACGCTCCTTCAGTGTTCTGTTCTCCGGCTCCACTTCATCTCCTCTTCCTCTCACGGTCGGGGTACCTCAGGGCTCAGTCCTTGGCCCCCTTCTCTTCTCCCTCTACACGGCCCCAATTGGACAGACCATCAGCAGATTTGGCTTTCAGTACCTGCTGATGACACACAACTATACACGTCAGCCCCTGACCTTACCCCCGCTGTACTACAGAACACCACTGACTGTCTGTCTGCAGTCTCTAACATCATGTCCGCTCTCTATCTGAAACTCAACCTCTCCAAAACTGAACTTCTTCTGCTCCCGCCTGCTACTAGCCTCCCTAAATCTGACATTTCCCTCTCCGTGGGTGGCACCATAATAACACCCCGGCAGCAGGCGCGCTGTCTGGGTGTTATGTTTGACTCCGATCTCTCCTTCACCTCCCACATACAATCTCTTGCCCGCTCATGCCGCTTACACCTAAAGAACATCTCTAGAATCCGCCCTTTTCTCACCATGGAGACCACAAAAACTCTCACTGTCGCCCTAATCCACTCCCGTCTGGACTACTGCAACTCTCTATTAATTGGCCTCCCCCTCACCCAACTTTCCCTTCTCCAGTCTATCCTTAATGCAGCAGCCAGGGTCGTCCATCTGGCTAATCGTTACTCGGACGTGTCCGCTCTTCGCCAGTCGTTACACTGGCTGCCCATTCATTACAGGATACAATTCAAAGTACTTGTTCTCACCCACAAAGCTCTCCACAGTGCGGCACCCCCTTACATCTCCTCCCTCATTTCTGTCTATCGGCCTAGCCGACCGCTGCGCTCTGCAAACGACTTTCGACTAACCTCTGCACTAATCCGTACCTCCCACTCCCGACTCCAAGACTTCTCCCGTGCTGCGCCAATCCTCTGGAATGCTCTACCCCAAGATATTAGGACCATCCACAACTTGCATAGTTTTAGGCGCTCGCTCAAAACTCATTTGTTCAGAGCGGCCTATCACGTTCCCTAATCAGTCATTTTATGTTTGTGTGTGTGTGTGTGTAGCCCATTCACTATCTCCATCTACCCCCCACTCCCTGAAGATGGCTGGACCATAATTGTAAATACATCATTGTAAATACACACCTGTACTTTGTATCTCCCCACCTCATTGTAGATTGTAAGCTCTCACGAGCAGGGTCGTCTTATTTTGTCTTATTTTGCTTTATTACTGTATTGTTAACATTGTTACCTATGACTGTTGTGTTTGAAACTGTTAAACTGTAAATCGCTGCGGAATATGTTGGCGCTATATAAATAAAGATTATTATTATTATTATTATCTTAGGAAATTAAAAAGTAGATTGATTGTGACATTCTCATTATCATCAAATACTTGTCATCCATAATTATAATATTCTGTAGTCTCAGTTGAGGAAGAACAGACTTAAGGTACCGTTACACTAAATGACTTACCAACGATCACGACCAGCGATACGACCTGGCCATGATCGTTGGTAAGTCGTTGTGTGGTCGCTGGGGAGCTGTCACACAGACAGCTCTCTCCAGCGACCAACGATCAGGGGAAAGACTTCGGCATCGTTGAAACTGTCTTCAACGATGCCGAAGTCCCCCTGCAGCACCCAGGTAACCAGGGTAAAAATCGGGTTACTAAGTGCAGGGCCGCGCTTAGTAACCCGATATTTACCCTGGTTACCATTGTAAAAGTTAAAAAAAAACAAAAACCACTACATACTCACACTCCGATGTCTGTCACGTCCCCCGCCATCAGCTTCCCGCACTGACTGTGTCAGCGCCGGCCGTAAAGCAGAGCACAGCGGTGACGTCACCGCTGTGCTCTTCTTTACGGCCGACACTGACAGTCAGTGCGGGAAGCTGACGGCGGGGGACGTGACAGACATCGGAATGTGAGTATGTAGTGTTTGTTTGTTTTTTTTACTTTTACAATGGTAACCAGGGTAAATATCGGGTTACTAAGCGCGGCCCTGCACTTAGTAACCCGATGTTTACCCTGGTTACAAGTGAACACATCGCTGGATCGGCGTCACACACGCCGATCCAGCGATGACAGCGGGTGATCAGCGACCAAAAAAAGGTCCTGATCATTCCCTACGACCAACGATCTCCCAGCAGGGGCCTGATCGTTGGTCGCTGTCACACATAACGAGATCGTTAGCGGGATCGTTGCTACGTCACAAAAAGCGTGACGTTGCAACGATATCGTTAACAAAATCGTTATGTGTGAAGGTACCTTTAAGGTGCATTTAAACGAGTAGAAAATTGATGACAGAGCTGTTGTAAGAATGGCCATTCACGATTATTGGGCCCTGTAAACATGTCAGCAAACACCCGATGAACAAGCAAAGGATCGTCGTGTGATTGGATCATTTATGCTAGCGTCAGAACCATCATTATTAGCAGCATTTTACTCTGTAACAGTACATTTACAGTGAGTACGGAAAGTGTTCAGACCCCTATACATTTTTCACTCTTTTTTTATTGCAGCCATTTGGTAAATTCAAAAAAGTTCATTTTTTCTCATTAATGTAAACTCCCCACCCCATATTGACTGGAAAAAAAAGAAATGTAGAAATTTTTGCAAATTTCATGAAAAAGAAAAACTGAAATATCACATGGTCATAAGTATTCAGACCCTTTGCTCAGACACTCAAATTTAAGTCACATGCTGCCCATTTCCTTGTGATCCTCCTTGAGTTGGTTGTACTCTTTCATTGGAGTCCAGCCGTGTTTAATTAAACTGAGGGGACTTGATTTGGAAAGGTGCACACCTGTCTATATAAGACCTCACAGCTCACAGTGCATGTCAGACCAAATGAGAATCATGATGTCAAAGGAACTGGCCAAGGAGCTCAGAAACAGAATTGTGGCAAGGCACAGATCTGGCCAAAGTTACAACACAATTTCTGCAGTACTCAAGGTTCCTAAGAGCACAGTGGCCTTCATAATCCTTAAATAGAAGAAGTTTGGAACCACCATATGTCTTACTAGACATGGCCATCCAGCCAAACTGAGCAATCGTGGGAGAAGAGCCTTGGTGAGAGAGGTAAAGAAGAACCCCAAGATCACTGTGGCTGAGCTCCAAAGATGCAGTAGGGAGATGGGAGAAAGTTCCACAAAGTCAACTATCTCTGCAGCCCTCCACCAGTCAGGCCTTTATGGTAGAGTGGCCCGACGGAAGCCTTTCATCAGTGCAAGACATATGAAAGTCCGCATAGAGTTTGCTAAAAAACACATTAAGGACTCCCAGACTATGAGAAATAAGATTCTCTGGTCTGATGAGATGAAGATAGACCTTTTTGGTGGTAATTCTAAGCAGTATGTGTGGAGAAAACCAGGCACTGCTCATCACCTGCCCAATACAAGCCCAACAGTGAAACATGGTGGTGGCAGCATCATGCTAGGGGGTGTTTTTCAGCTGCAGGGACAGGACAACTGGTTGTCATTGAAGGAAACATGAATGTGGCCAAGTACAGAGATATCCTGGATGAAAACCTCTTCCAGAGTGCTCTGGACCTCAGACTTGGCCAAAGGTTCACCTTCCAACAAGACAATGACCCTAAGCACACAGCTAAAATAACGAAGGAGTGGCTTCATAACAACTCTGTGACCATTCTTCACTGGCCCAGCCGGAGCCCTGACCTAAACCCAATTGAGCATCTCTGGGGAGACCTGAAAATGGCTGTCCACCAACGTTCACCATCCAACCTGATGGAACTGGAGAGGATCTGCAAGGAAGAATGGCAGAGGATCCCCAAATCCAGGTGTGAAAAACTTGTTACATCATTCCCAAGAAGACTCATGACTGTACTAGCTCAAAAGGTGCTTCTACTCAATACTGAGCAAAGGGTCTGAATACTTATGACCATGTGATATTTCAGTTTTTCTTTTTTAATAAATTTGCAAAAACTACTACATTTCTGGGGGTTTTTAGTCAAGATGGGGTGCAGAGTGTACATTAATGAGAAAAAATGAACTTTTTTTTAATTTATCAAAAGGCTGCAATGAAACAAAGAGTGAAAACATTTAAAGATGTATGAATACTTTTTTGGCCCGTTAATGATTTCCGACTGACTATATACAAGTCAAACCGTATTTTTTTACTGGGCTGCATACATTGGCCGATGGGAACAGGGATTGTGTCTCCATACAGCGTCAAGGTATTGCTAGCACATCTCCGGTTTCTTTATAGCAATGTGCTACTGAAAATGATGATTTTTATGCCGGAAACAAGCATTTTGCTAATTTATTAACCCCTTCCCGACCCATGACGCCTATGCGGCATCATGGAATGATCGCATCCCTGCAGATCGGGTGAAAGGGTTAATTCCTATTTTACCCGATCTGCAGGGAGAGGGGGAGTTGTACTTCAGCCTAGGGGGGGTGGCTTTGCCCCCACGTGGCTACGATCGCTCTGATTGGCTGTTGAAAGTGCAACAGCCAATCAGAGCAATTTGCAATATTTCACCTATGAAAATGGTGAAATATTGCAATCCAGCCATGGCCGATGCTGCAATAGCATCTGCCATGGCTGGAAATCATGTACTGGCCCCCCCCACCGCCCCCGATCTCCTCCCCAGTCGTCCGTTCTGTCAGGTACCCCCCTCCGTCCCCCTGTTCGCTCCCCCGTGCTCCTGTCCGCTCCCCCGTGCTCCTGTCCGCTCCCCCCATCCTCCGATCCCCCCCCCCTGTGCTCCGATCCACCCCCCCACCACCCCCTCATACTTACCGAGCCTCCCGGTGTCCGGCCGTGTCCTCGCTGGGCGCCGCCATCTTGGAAAATGGCGGGCGCATGCTCAGTACGCCCGCCGAATCTGCAGGCTGGCAGATTCGTTACAGGTACATTTTGATCGCTGTGGTAGGTTCTATCACAGCGATCAAAATAAAAAAATAATAAATAAACCCCCCCCTTTATCACCCCCATGGGTAGGGACAATAATAAAATAAAGAAAATATTTTTTTTTCTTTTACCACTAGGGTTAGGGTTAGAACTAGGGTTAGAACTAGGGGTAGGGTTAGGGGTAGGGTTAGGGTTACGGGTAGGGTTAGGGTTAGGGGTAGGGTTATGGCATGTGCACACAGAGCGGATCGGCCGCGGATCGGCCGCGGATCGGCCGCGGATCCGCAGCGGATCGGCCGCGGATCGGCCGCGGATCCGCAGCGGATCGGCCGCGGATCCGCAGCAGATTGGCCGCGGATCTGCAGCGGATTGGCCGCGGATCGGCAGCGGATCCGCAGCGGATTGGCCGCGGATCTGCAGCGGATTGGCCGCTGCGAATTCGAAGCAGTTTTCCATCAGGTTTACAGTACCATGTACACCTAAGGAAAACCAAATCTGCTGTGCCCATGGTGCGGAAAATTCCGTGCAGAAACGCTGCATTGTATTTTCCGCAGCATGTCAATTCTTTGTGCGGATTCCGCAGCGGTTTACACCTGTTCCTCAATAGGAATCCGCAGGTGAAATCCGCACAAAAAAACACTGGAAATCTGCTGTAAATCCGCAGGCAAAACGCAGTGCCTTTTACCTGCAGATTTTTCAAAAATCGTGCGGAAACATCTCACACGAATCCGCAACGTGGGCACATACCCTTAGGGTTAGGGTTGGAATTAGGGCTAGGGTTGGAAATAGGGTTAAGAATAGGCTTGTGGTTAGGGTTACGGATAGGGTTAGGGGTGTGTTGGGGTTACAGTTGTGGTTAGGGTTGGGATTAGGGTTACGGTTGGGATTAGGGTTAGGATTAGGGTTGGAATTAGGGTTACGGTTGTGTTGCGGTTAGGGTTGTGGTTAGGGGTGTGTTGGGGTTAGGGTTGTGATTAGGGTTATGGCTACAGTTGGGATTAGGATTAGGGGTGTGTTGGGGTTAGTGTTGAAGTTAGAATTGAGGGGTTTCCACTGTTTTAGGCACATCAGGGGTCTCCAAACGCAACATGGCGCCACCATTGATTCCAGCCAATCTTGCGTTCAAAAAGTCAAATGGTGCTCCCGCCCTTCCAAGCCCCGACGTGCGCCCAAACAGTGGTTTACCCCCACATTTGGGGTACCAGCGTACTCAGGACAAACTGGGCAACAACTGTTGGGGTCCAATTTCTCCTGTTACCCTTGCAAAAATAAAAAATTACTTGCTAAAACATAATTTTTGAGGAAAGAACAATTATTTTTTATTTTCACGGCTCTGCGTTATAAACTTCTGTGAAGCACTTGGGGGTTGAAAGTGCTCACCACACATCTAGATAAGTTCCTTCGGGGGTCTAGTTTCCAAAATGGGGTCACTTGTGGGGTGTTTCTACTGTTTAGGCACATCAGGGGCTCTGCAAATGCAATGTGACGCCCGCAGACCATTCCATCAAAGTCTGCATTTCAAATGTCACTACTTCCCTTCCGAGCCCTGACGTGTGCCCAAACAGTGGTTTACCCCCACATATGGGGTATCAGCGTACTCACAACAAACTGGGCAACAAATATTGGGGTCCAAATTCTCCTGTTACCCTTGTGAAAATAAAAAATTGCTTGCTAAAACATCTTTTTTGAGGAAAGAAAAATGATTTTTTATTTTCACGGCTCTGCGTTGTAAACTTCTGTGAAGCACTTGGGGGTTGAACGTGCTCACCACACATCTAGATAAGTTCCTTGGGGGGGTCTAGTTTCCAAAATGGGGTCACTTGTGGGGGGTTTCTACTGTTTAGGCATATCAGGGGCTCTGCAAACGTAACATGATGCCCGCAGACCATTCCATCAAAGTCTGCATTCCAAAACGTCACTACTTCCCTTCCGAGCCCCGGCATGTACCCAAACAGTGGTTTACCCCCACATATGGGGTATCAGCGTACTCAGGAGAAACTGTACAACAACTTTTGGGGTCCAATTTCTCCTGTTACTCTTGCAAAAATAAAAAATTCTGGGCTAAAAAATATTTTTGAGGAAAGGAAACACATTTATTATTTTCACGGCTCTGCGTTATAAACTTCTGTGAAGCATTTGGGGGTTCAAAGTGCTCACCACACATCTAGATAAGTTCCCTTGGGGGTCTAGTTTCCAAAATGGAGTCACTTGTGGGGAGTTCCTACTGTTTAGGCACATCAGGGGCTCTGCAAACGCAACCTGATGCCCGCAGAGCATTCCATCAAAGTCTGCATTCCAAAACGTCACTACTTCCCTTCCGAGCCCCGGCATGTACCCAAACAGTGGTTTACCCCCACATATGGGGTATCAGCGTACTCAGGAGAAACTGTACAACAACTTTTGGGGTCCAATTTCTCCTGTTACTCTTGCAAAAATAAAAAATTCTGGGCTAAAAAAATATTTTTGAGGAAAGGAAACACATTTATTATTTTCACGGCTCTGCGTTATAAACTTCTGTGAAGCATTTGGGGGTTCAAAGTGCTCACCACACATCTAGATAAGTTCCCTTGGGGGTCTAGTTTCCAAAATGGAGTCACTTGTGGGGAGTTCCTACTGTTTAGGCACATCAGGGGCTCTGCAAACGCAACCTGATGCCCGCAGAGCATTCCATCAAAGTCTGCATTTCAAAACGTCACTACTTCCCTTCCGAACCCCGACGTGTGCCAAAACAGTGGTTTACCCCCACATATGGGGTATCAGCGTACTCAGGAGAAACTGGACAACAACTTTTGGGGTCCAATTTCTCCTGTTACTCTTGCAAAAATAAAAAAATTCTGGGCTAAAAAAATATTTTTGAGGAAAGGAAACACATTTTTTATTTTCACGGCTCTGCGTTATAAACTTCTGTGAAGCACTTGGGGGTTCAAAGTGCTCACTACACATCTAGATAAGTTCCCTTGGGGGTCTAGTTTCCAAAATGGAGTCAATTGTGGGGAGTTCCTACTGTTTAGGCACATCAGGGGCTCTGCAAACGCAACCTGACGCCCGCAGAGCATTCCATCAAAGTCTGCATTTCAAAACGTCACTACTTCCCTTCCGAACCCCGACGTGTGCCAAAACAGTGGTTTACCCCCACATATGGGGTATCATCGTACTCAGGAGAAACTGGAAAACAACTTTTGGGGTCCAATTTCTCCTATTACCCTTGGGAAAATAAAAAATTGTGGGCTAAAAAATCATTTTTGAGAAAAGAAAAATTATTTTTTATTTTCATGGCTCTGCGTTATAAACTTCTGTGAAGCACTTGGGGGTTCAAAGTGCTCACCAGACATCTAGATTAGTTCCTTGGGAGGTCTAGTTTCCAAAATGGGGCCACTTGTGCGGGAGCTCCAATGTTTAGACACACAGGGGCTCTCCAAACGCGACATGGTGTCCGCTAATGATTGTAGCTAATTTTCCATTCAAAAAGCCAAATGGCGTGCCTTCCCTTCCGAGCCCTGCCGTGCGCCCAAACAGTGGTTTACCCCCACATATGGGGTATCATCGTACTCAGGACAAACTGGACAACAACATTTGGGGTCCAATTTCTCCTATTACCCTTGGGAAAATAAAAAATTCTGGGCTAAAAATCATTTTTGAGGAAAGAAAAATTATTTTTTTATTTTCACGGCTCTGCGTTATAAACTTCTGTGAAGCACCTGGGGGTTATAAGTGCTCACTATGCATCTAGATAAGTTCCTTTGGGGGTCTAGTTTCCAAAATGGGGTCACTTGTAGGGGAGCTCCAATGTTTAGGCACACAGGGGCTCTCCAAACGCGACATGGTGTCCGCTAACGATTGGAGCTAATTTTCCATTCAAAAAGTCAAATGGCACGCCTCCCCTTCCGAGCCTTGCCGTGCACCCAAACAGTGGTTTACCCCCACATATGAGGTATCGGCATACTCAGGAGAAATTGCCCAACAAATTTTAGGATCCATTTTATCCTGTTGCCCATGTGAAAATGAAAGAATTGAGGCTAAAAGAAATTTTGTGTGAAAAAAAAGTACTTTTTCATTTTTGCGGATCAATTTGTGAAGCACCTGGGGGTTTAAAGTGCTCACTATGCCTCTAGATGAGTTCCTTGGGGGGTCTACTTTCCAAAATGGGGTCACTTGTGGAGGAGCTCCAATGTTTAGGCACACAGGGGCTTTCCAAACGCGACATGGTGTCCGCTAACGATGGAGATAATTTTTCATTCAAAAAGTCAAATGGCGCTCCTTCCCTTCCGAGCCTTACCATGTGCCCAAACAGTGGTTTACCCCCACATGTGAGGTATTGGTGTACTCAGGAGAAATTGCCCAACAAAATTTAGGATCCATTTTATCCTGTTGCCCATGTGAAAATGAAAAAATTGAGGCTAAAATAATTTTTTCGTGAAAAAAAAGTACTTTTTCATTTTTACGGATCAATTTGTGAAGCACCTGGGGGTTTAAAGTGCTCACTATGCTTCTAGATAAGTTCCTTGGGGGGTCTAGTTTCCAAAATGGGGTCACTTGTGGGGGAGCTCCAATGTTTAGGCACACGGGGGCTCTCCAAACGCGACATGGTGTCCGCTAAAGATTGGAGCCAATTTTTCATTGAAAAAGTCAAATGGCGCTCCTTCCCTTCCGAGCCTTACCATGTGCCCAAACAGTGGTTTACCCCCACATATGAGGTATCAGAGTACTCAGGACAAATTGGACAACAACGTCCGTGGTCCAGTTTCTCCTTTTACCCTTGGGAAAATAAAAAATTTTTCGCTAAAATATCATTTTTGTGACTAAAAAGTTAAATGTTCATTTTTTACTTCCATGTTGCTTCTGCTGCTGTGAAACACCTGAAGGGTTAATAAACTTCTTGAATGTGGTTTTGAGCACCTTGAGGGGTGCAGTTTTTAGAATGGTGTCACTTTTGGGTATTTTCAGCCATATAGAACCCTCAAACTGACTTCAAATGTGAGGTGATCCCTAAAAAAAATGGTTTTGTAAATTTTGTTGTAAAAATGAGAAATCACTGGTCAAATTTTAACCCTTATAACTTCCTAGCAAAAAAAAAATTTGTTTCCAAAATTGTGCTGATGTAAAGTAGACATGTGGGAAATGTTATTTATTAACTATTTTGTGTCACATAACTCTCTGGTTTAACAGAATAAAAATTCAAAATGTGAAAATTGCAAAATTTTCAAAATTTTTGCCAAATTTCCGTTTCTTTCACAAATAAACTCAGAAATTATCGACCTAAATTTACCACTAACATGAAGCCCAATATGTCACGAAAAAACAATCTCAGAATCGCTAGGATCCGTTGAAGCGTTCCTGAGTTATTACCTCATAAAGGGACACTGGTCAGAATTGCAAAGAACGGCAAGGTCATGAAGGGGTTAAGTAATCATCGGCATGTTTACACACTGATAAGCAGCAGTGACCAATCTTACGATCGCACGTCTTCCAATTATCAGCTTGGCTAAATATTATTATTATTTATTTAGCAGCATTGATTCCATGGTGCTGTACATGAGAAGGGGCTACATACAAAATACAGATATCGCTTACACTAAGCAAACTAACAATGCTAGACCGGTACAGAGGGAAGAGGAACCTGACCTTACGGTCCTACATTCTAACTTAAACAAGCCGATAACATGGGTATTGGGACAGAGCAATCATATTCACAAATATTCTGTTCCCATAAATAATTTTTCAACTATGTAAACAGCCCAGTAAATAATTCCCGAACAACTTGAACATAGTCAATCACTGAGCGTTAATAAGACCGAAATTGGCACAAATGACACTTTACCGTACAATTCGATTTAAGCTTCCAATAGGAAAATGGAGAAAATACATCCACCACCAACAGGCTAGACCTGCCGAGCAAGCTTCCTACCTGCTCACAGGTTAGACCCGTTGCACCCACTTTGCGTTCAGACACATAAACATGAAGTGCCACATTTACAAAATTTGGCATTGATATGCCATTTCAACAAAGCTTCGCTGGAGTACAAATATCACTGTTGATACAGGTCTCCTTTGAGGTCCCATCATGCCTTTTTTTCACATGGTAACATTTCCTTATAATGCTTTGCCTAGAGGTGGACTAGGTTTCCTTCTCCATGAAAATGAAGTAACACAATTTGCACAACTGTGCATGGTAAACTGGAACAGTGCATCTAAACACACTTTCTTCTCTTGAAATCCCCAGGATACATTACAAAATCTCCTTGATCTCATGTCCTTAATAGGCTTAAGTGGCTCACCACCAGCTGAGCTCAGGGTCACACTCAGGGCAGACTAGTTTGGGAAGGCTGTCAGTAGACCACCTGACCCTAGTCACAGATGGACTTTCCAAAAAAATAAAAAAAATAAAATTGTCCTGGACTGCAAATATGAAAGTGCAAAACCAATCGTTTCACAGCACATTTCCATCAGTTATCACTTTTATAAACAGCCATGTGCATACTGCAGGCTTTCTCAGTCTAACTAAACAATTCAGTCACTTGAGTCACACAATATTTAGCCAAGCAGAAAGGATAATTGCTTTTGATATGAACTGAGACCATAAAAGTATACTACGTAATTTGTATATAACCCAAATTAAAATATACTGTATCCATTATCATACAAGCAAACGCCAGTGTTTAGTGCAGCGGTAAACAATGACTAAACGTCAATAAAGCCGCATGAATGAATTAAACTTTAATGCTTTTTCCCATTAATTGTTAGTACAGTGCTTTGCATTTACCCATCCAAAAAATGGAAGTATGGGTCAATTTTATCACAAGCTTTTAGAATACATTCCCTGTGGACTTTAGTGCGAGCTTTGAGAATATTACACAATTGTGTAACTTACAATAATGGTTCCTCTGTTAACAAGCAGACATTTTGTAAACTTAATCTGTGTTTACTGATACGTCTCGGAGAGCGAGAGCTTCATGGGATTAGGTACTATTTGAGATATTTAGTGATGCTCTATAGTGGTATAGCAAGACAGAGGTATTCTGTGTTTTCATCCTCTTAATATATTGAAGTTATCATATTATATAGCACTGTGTACTTAAAATTGCTCATTTTGCCTTTCTACCCAGCTAATTCTTTTCTTTTCCATTGTCTATGACTTCGTGTGACTAAATACACACTAGATGAATCCTTCTGAGCTCTATGTAGAAACAGGAAGCCTATTTTCTCTGCATGAGTCATCAGTAGAACTACAATCCTACTTTCTAAATAGAGCTTAGAAGGATTCAGCTATTCTGTTTTTAATCATGTGATGTCATAGACCAATAGGAAAAGAGAAAAAATAACTGGATAGAAAGGCAAAATGAGCAAATGCAAGTACACAGTGCTATGTAATATGATGACTGCAATATATTAAAAGGTTAAAAACGTAGTTGGGTGTGTTTCTTTAATGTATTATTTAGAATTAATATTGATTAATTTGGGATATATAGTTGTGGATCAATTGTCGCTGGGTCATGTACTAAAAGAGTTGTTTCTTTCAGAGATTCATCATCTAAGACATGTGTATGCCTATACACATTATTCTCATGAAACCAGCTCTTTAGTTAAATTGAAAAAGTTTGTACCTGACTTTGATCCTTAGAATATGTTTCTGCAATCTCCAGCCTGAATTGAGTGGTGGCTGAAAATGTGCATCCCCTCCACCCATTGCTTATGGAATTGCAGAAACAATCTCATGGACAAAAAATAGGAGGTGTGCTTTCTCAGCCATCAATCCATTCAGACGGGGTTCTATAAAGCCCTGTTCTTTTGACTGGTGGACGTCCCGATGGAAGGGAACCCATGTGCTGCCAAAAAAGATGACTTTATGTCACCTTAAAAATTCTTTTACCCAACGAACAAGCATTTACCAATGATAGGCTCATAAAGAAGGACCTATACTCTCAGATGTCAAGAGTGCACCGGCCATCCTAGTTAGCATGTTTGATTAAACTTCAGTTTCTACAGACAAGATACAGTGAGTAGAGCTCCCAAGGTTACATTTTTAGATCCCTTACAAGTATGTGTGCTCCTTTTGAAAGGCTAGAAAGAAGCAGTACAGGAATCTTCTCAACACAGGGCTTCGAAGGTAGGTAATGGGGTATTACTCAACGATACAAGCACCATGTCCTTCTGAGGCTGAGACTGTGGTGAATTTAGGCAGCACCCAATAGCGCCCTAATTTAATATTTGCTGTGGGACCATTCACTTTTGTGTACACCACTAAGATTCCTAGTGGCATATTAAGGGGTAACGTTTCTCCTTATGGAGAGTGACATACCAGCTGGCTTGTCAAGGTAAGGAGGCTTATTTGCCGTACAATGCTCCTCTGGGAAATTAAATATGCAAATTGCCTCTTCTGAGAAAAAGAGGACTTAACTCTATAGCGCCACCAGGAGAAACGTTACCCCTTAGACCCCAGTCCAGAGCCTCTCACCTAGCCAAATCAGTTCTCATGCTTCGCAGTGACGAGGGCCAACAGCCCGAAACACCGTGTCTGCGAATTGAGATACTGATTTTGCTTTTATCTAAGTCATACTGCACGACTTGTTAAAGGGTTGATTGTGACTTGTAGGATCGCTACTTCCAACAGGTGGTGCTATAGAGTTAAGTCCTCTTTTTCTCAGAAGAGGCAATTTGCATAGTGGCATATTAGCATGTTATAGCATATTTTACGTATGATCTGCTTTAATACTGGTTTATAGGGAATGTTACTGCATATTATTCCATATATTGTTCCAATTTACTTAACTAAAGAAGCCTCATAGCACAACACGATGTTTTAACTGAACACCAATTATTTTAATTGAGTTTCCAATTGGGCACGGACATCAGCGTACAGTAAACATCTTTGTTTAGAGGTAACAAAAAATGAAAATGAATGCATCTTTATTGACTCTGCGGTGTTTAATCAGCTGCCAGGCTCACATGAATAATGCAGACCAGTACAGCAGTCCGTCAGACAAGTGACAAACCTATCCCGGCTAACAGGACGTGCAGAATTCTAAGTGATACTTAAATCAAGGAGCTAGCTCCGCCGCGCTGAGAGATATCTGCTGTATTAGTCAAGGCACTGACGTGACAAGAACTTATAGATGGCTCATAAATAATAGGACAAAGCCTGTTATTATGTCACTGACTTGTCAGGCCAACCTCTCCTTGTATGATGTCCATTGTCTCCTTTAGATGCTTCAAAAATATATTTGTGTTCTTTGTAAATGAGTCTAATGAGATGTAAACCAGCAGTCAGCCACATGACCAATGGCATCTTAAACATCTACAACTATGCTCACAGATTGTCAGATGAAGCAGAGAGAAGGAAATAATCTATTTGAACATCCAATAAGCTGCAAATCAGGTAATCGAGCCCATAAAATGACAGTACAACCCACTATTACTGTTCAGCGTAGTTACCAGTCCATGGCTGTTAGGGTAATTACAATACTAATAGTGCCCTATAGGAAACACTATATAAGTTGGTTGGTTTAACAGACTTTTATTACATAAATTTCCCCCAAATCTAAGAAGCATCATTGTCAAGAGCTCCCTGTCCTCTCCAACAGCTGCAGGAACCTTTCCCTGCAATCAGAAAAAATTTAAAACCTGTCCATTTATAATGACCACGGACAAGATAAAGATTCCCAACTCACATCAGGACTACAAGATACCAGGTACATTCAGCTGCGTCACTTCTAATGTGGTGTATCTAATTATTTGTACTAAATGTCCAACTGGGGGTCTGTATGTGTGGGAGACAGGGCAAAAACTGAGGACAAGGATGAATTCTCACCGCCATACACTAAGAGAAAAAAGAATGGATCTACCTGTGGCAATACATTTTTGTCTCCCAAATCATAAAATTATGGACATGAAATTACTTGTGTTAAAAGGTAGCTTCAAATCCCAGAGAGACAGAAGAGTCTGGGAATATAAACTGATGACGACCTTTGACAGTCTCACTGCAGGAATGAATGTGTCGCACGGATTTATGTCTTTTTACATCAACTAAGGAACTTGCCCCTCAGACCATGTGGGGTCATCACAACAGAACGAGACCCCAATAAAACAATCCTTATCTAAGAACTGGCCCAATATTTATGGACATAAATGTTTATCACCCATGGTAATTTCTGCTTCATGTCACCTGTCTTATCCATGTTTTTTTTTTTTTTCTATGCTGTCGTGCATAAATATGTGATTCTTCAGAATTTGTTTTAGTCTTTGCCTGATGAAGAGACCTGTGTAGTCTCGAAAGCTTGCAATTTGTTACCATCTTTTCAGTTAGCCATTAAAAGGTATCAACCACTGAGGACTCTCAATTCTAAATATTTTTCTATCTACTGGCTAACACGGTACCCAGATATATTTCTTTTCTGTATCATAAATTTCCCGACAATTTGTTTCAGGCCTTTCATCTCAGTTCATTGTTCTTCCACTTTCCTTGTGTCACTTAAAGTATTTGATGTAGATTTGCAAGTATAGTAATCATTTTATTTCTATAGCGCCAACATACTCCACAGCACCTTATAATTCAAAGATGAAATATACAAACAATATCAGACATCAGAGAAGCACAAAATTCAGCAATAAACAATGAATGAGGGCCCTGTCACAAGAGTTTACAGTCTGTATCACCTAGGACATGGAACCTGCAAGAAAGTTTTGGACTTCCTTGTGGAGGTATCTAAAATAGCTTTGAAAAGTGTGGCATCTGTATTGGTGTCTGCCCTTCCAGCCTTTGCTTCTGTCATTAGGCGGCATTACGCTTTCGCCGTGGGTGAAGTGGGGCAACAGTTCTTGTTTTATGTCCTCTGGGACTTGTAGTTCCATCCAGACTAGAAGATGTAGAGTTAAGTGGTATGTGGTTTGGGCGGGGCTGCAGGCTATTTTTGAGCTCCTAAAATCCTGATGAACATTGCCAGTTATAATTTGGCTTGATTAGGTGTAACTTGTGCCTTGCTATTAGCCCTGAGGACATTCCTGATTTTTGACCTTGACTTTCTTTTTGACTGTTCCCCTTCTTTATGATTGCGTCCCTACACCAACCTCTTGGTTCTGACCCGGCTACCCAACTATTCTCTTACCTCTGGTTCGCTTCTCCAGCAGCTCTTTTGTGGAAGCAATCCAGTGGATCCCCTTTTAAGAACAGATCTCTTTACAGAGGTTAAAGGGTGAAGGCTGGTGTTCCTCTGGAATCTGCCAGATGGAGTGGCTTGCACCAAGTCTGTCCGAGGTAGCCCTTTTGAGCCTGTGCCCTCTTTCAGATGTAGCAAAAGGGAATAGCTAATAGAAGTTGTCCAAAAAGAAGGAGACTGAAATGGTCAGGAATTAGAAGAAAAAGTGTGAAGAATACGTCTACAGAATAAATGAGATGGTGCTCCAAGTCAAACCAGAATGCTCAAATATAAGTAAACCCATATGATGAAGCCCATGATGGCCTAACAATTATTCACCTAAAATGAGTGTGATTACTAGCACATATGCCACCGACATGAACCATGTGATAAGAAAGAAATCCCAAAAGACACCAAGCTAGTTCACTCAGAGCTAGGTGAGACAGTGCCACTTCCTTGTGTCACTTTGTAGTCTCCTCTTATCAATAATTCATCTCACATTATCACATGTATCAATGTATGTGAAGCAGGGTTGAATCAACCATCAAGAAATTCCTGGACAATGCATAAAAAATGGCACCTTTTCTTTCCCTGCTCATACAAAAATGTGATTTATCTGTGAATCTGTATGATCTCGAGAAGTTTTGACACATTATTATTATTTTATTATTATTATTCATTTTTATAGCGCCATTTATTCCATGGCGCTGTACATGTGAAATACGGGGCAAATATAGACACATAATTTTGACTATAATTTTCTAATTTAATATTACAGTTCACTGTATGCAGCTAATGTTTTCATATATGAATTTTGGGCTGTTGTCGCACATCACTTAAAATCTTGAATGATTTATTATGGTTTTCCAATTAGTTAGTAAATAATGTTGGCTGTGTGGGATTTTTTCATAAACTATCCAAAAAAGTTTAAAAAAAAATCAAGTTGGCAACCCTGGCGTCATGTAGTTTAAAGGGAACCTGTCACCTCAAATTGGTAGGATATTTAAATGAGTTTTTACTGGTCCGATGGGCAGCGTTCCATCTTCATTTCTCCCCCCCATCCGTCCTTGTTGTCTGCAATATGTTAGTGAATTAGAGTAAGTGTGCGCCATAGTTGGCGCGTGCGCAGCACAATCTTCGGTCGCGCACGCGCAGTATGCTTTGCTATAAAAAAAACATGGGTTTTTTAATATAAATTTGTGAACCAGGAAAAGTGTGAGGGAGTGTTTCTTTCAATAAAATACATTTTTTCTGTGTTTGTGATTTTTTCTTTATTACTGGGTTAGCAATGAGGATGTCTGATAGACACCTCTCCATTACTAACACCAGGGCTTGATGCCAGCTGTGATTTTTGTTAAACCACAGCTGATATTAACTCCAAATGCCATTACCTCGATTGCCACCAGGTCAATAGGGAAGAACCTGACAAAGCGCCAGAATTGGTGCATCTAATGTGATGTGTCACTTCGGGGGGAGGCTGAGGGCTGCTATTTTTAGACTGGGATTGGTCCAATGACCTTGCATCTTCCCAGACTCATAATGTCAACTCACAGCTGTCTGCTTAACCCTTACTGGTTATCAAAAATAGGGAGGACCCCCAGTTGTTTTTTTTATTACTTTATTAGGTTAAATAAGGCTAAACACTTATTTGAAGTTCCTAAAAGGCACTAAAGGGTGCAAGCTTATTATATGTAGGAGACTTGTGAAATTATATATCTACAGGACATCTAACTATTTCTATCTATTTCATCTATCTGTTCTATCTATCTATGATCTATCTATTATATCTCTAATACAGGTCCTTCTCAAAAAATTAGCATATAGTGTTAAATTTCATTATTTACCATAATGTAATGATTACAATTAAACTTTCATATATTATAGATTCATTATCCACCAACTGAAATTTGTCAGGTCTTTTATTGTTTTAATACTGATGATTTTGGCCTACAACTCCTGATAACCCACAAAACCTGTCTCAATAAATTAGCATATTTCACCCGTCCAATCAAATAAAAGTGTTTTTTAATAACAAACAAAAAAACCATCAAATAATAATGTTCAGTTATGCACTCAATGCTTTGTCGGGAATCCTTTGGCAGAAATGACTGCTTCAATGCGGCGTGGCATGGAGGCAATCAGCCTGTGACACTGCTGAGATGTTATGGAGGCCCAGGATGCTTCAATAGCGGCCTTAAGCTCATCCAGAGTGTTGGGTCTTGCGTCTCTCAACTTTCTCTTCACAATATCACACAGATTCTCTATGGGGTTCAGGTCAGGAGAGTTGGCAGGCCAATTGAGCACAGTAATACCATGGTCAGTAAACCATTTACCAGTGGTTTTGGCACTGTGAGCAGGTGCCAGGTCGTGCTGAAAAATGAAATCTTCATCTCCATAAAGCATTTCAGCCGATGGAAGCATGAAGTGCTCCAAAATCTCCTGATAGCTAGCTGCATTGACCCTGCCCTTGATGAAACACAGTGGACCAACACCAGCAGCTGACATGGCACCCCACACCATCACTGACTGTGGGTACTTGACACTGGACTTCAGGCATTTTGGCATTTCCTTCTCCCCAGTCTTCCTCCAGACTCTGGCACCTTGATTTCCGAATGACATGCAAAATTTGCTTTCATCAGAAAAAAGTACTTGGGACCACTTAGCAACAGTCCAGTGCTGCTTCTCTGTAGCCCAGGTCAGGCGCTTCTGCCGCTGTTTATGGTTCAAAAGTGGCTTTACCTGGGGAATGCGGCACCTGTAGCCCATTTCCTGCACACGCCAGACTCAGTCCACTGCTTCCTCAGGTTCCCCAAGGTCTGGAATCGGTCCTTCTCCACAATCTTCCTCAGGGTCCGGTCACCTCTTCTCATTGTACAGCGTTTTCTGCCACATTGTTTCCTTCCAACAGACTTACCATTGAGGTGCCTATTTGTTGAGAAATTTCTTTCTGGGTCTTACCCTCTTGCTTGAGGGTGTCAATGATGGCCTTCTTGACATCTGTCAGGTCGCTAGTCTTACCCATGATGGGGGTTTTGAGTAATGAACCAGGCAGGGAGTTTTTAAAAGCCTCAGGTATCTTTTGCATGTGTTTAGAGTTAATTAGTTGATTCAGAAGATTAGGGTAATAGGTCATTTAGAGAACCTTTTCTTGATATGCTAATTTATTGAGACAGGTTTTTTGGGTTATCAGGAGTTGTAGGCCAAAATCATCAGTATTAAAACAATAAAAGACCTGACAAATTTCAGTTGGTGGATAATGAATCTATAATATATGAAAGTTTAATTGTAATCATTACATTATGGTAAATAATGAAATTTAACACTATATGCTAATTTTTTGAGAAGGACCTGTATCTTTCTATCATCTATCTATATCTTTATATAAGATTGTTTTATAAGTTTAGTAAACCAGCTTTAAGATACATAGAGAATTACAGTATATAAAAGGAAATAAGTGGCACATCCATCCACAATATGTAAAAAAAAAATGTAATTCATACTTTATTCAAGATTCATTAAAAACACGGAATCCAAAAAAATAGATAAAAACCTGTTGCGTTTCTGGCGTCCAAGTGCCAGACCATGTACATCCTATGACTAAGGGCGCTTGAATGCCAGAAACGCGTCAGGTTTTTATCTATTTTTTTGGATTCCGTGTTTTTAATGAATATTGAATAAAGTATGAACTAAAAATGTTTACATATTGTGGACGGATGTGCCACTTATTTCCTTCATTTGAACCTTTGGCTGAGCTTCACCAGCAGGACCGGAACCCGACACACAGATTCCAGCCTCCAATATCGGACGACATGGTGTTGTGAGCTTGAAAAATCCCCCCTCTCCCCATGTATAATAAAGATGATGTTAAAACATATTGCATGCGGATGTCATACGTATGGTAGGCGAGAAAAAAAAATATACTTGTATGACATACAGAGTGACATATGCAGGACAGACGCATGACACTCGTCCAACTTTTTGGGATGAACATTTGAGCAATTTTTTATACGGAGGTGTGAGCGAGGACTTAGTGAAAGCCCCCTTTCATTTATATTAGCTAAACCCTTTAATTTAATCTAAACGAGCCAACTATATAATGTGTTTAGGGGCCTCCTGATGGCCCCACAGATGATTTAATGGGAAAGTGGGAATCAGTATGTTGCATTTCAATGCATGATGCATTTGATCCTAGAGACATAATTATTATTATTTTACTTTTATAGCACCATCATATTCCACAGCGCTTCACAGACATTATCATTAAGGTTGAGCGAAACGGATCGTTCATTTTCAAAAGTCGCCGACTTTTGGCAAAGTCGGGTTTCATGAAACCTGACCCGACTCCAGTGTGGGATCGGCCACGTGGTCGGCGATCTTGGCACCAAAGTCGCGTTTTGTATGACGCCTTCCCCGCCATTTTTTCAGCCATTTAAGGAGTGTGGGCAGCGTGATGACATAGGTTCCGGCCTGGTTTCTGCGGCGTCATAGAGCCATATTACCGTTTGGGCTGCAGTGATTTCCGAAGTCAAACACAACACATGCTTTGCACGGAGGGGAGAGAGGGAGAGAGGGAGAGAGGGAGAGAGAGAGAGAGAGAGAGAGAGAGAGAGAGAGAGAATAATAAAAAAAAAATAATCCACATTGACTTGCATTGAGTTTCGTGTTCCGGTCCGGAGCCCGACTTTACAGTAGAATCGGCCGATTTCACGCGATCCGACTTTCGAGAAGGTCGGGTTTCACAAAACCCAACTCGACCCTAAAAAAGCAAAAGTCGCTCAACCCTAATTATCATCACTGTCCCCGATGGGGCTCACAATCTAGATTCCCTATCAGTATGTCTATGGAATGTGGGAGGAAACTGGAGAACCTGGAGGAAACCCACACAAACACGGGGAGAACATTCAGACTCCTTGGAGATGTTGTCCTTGGTGGCATTTGAACCAGGACCCCAGCGCTGCAAGGGACAAAGCAGCCCACAGAGAGTCCATGTTCTCCTGTCCCTGGCTTTCTCATGTGCTTGAGGTCAAACTCTTTTTGCAAGTCACTGACAAATGGTCGCTGACATATACTGTAAAATAGATATAAGAAAATTAAAACTCTACTGTTGCTGAACATACTCTTCCATTTTTAACATTCAATCATTTCTACTACAAAGGAAATGGAATAATATGAACATTTAATCATTTTATAAATAATAAAAAAATATCGAATTTACGCTCAGCAGTTATTATTACATTGACTTGGAAACATAGAAATCTTGATGATGATTGTTCCTTGTAACCTGTCTCTTTAGGTTTGGACCAATTATTGGATGTTTATGTTTAGTCTCTGGGTTTTGACCTCTGCCTGGTGCACAGCGTCAGGTGAGCACGTCCCATTGCGCAGACTTTCTGATAGATTCCCTGTTAATTTATCTGGGAGTTGGGACTATGGATATTGAAAGATTAACAGGCTGATGAAGGAGCTGCCTTCAGTTTGGTCTTTCATGGTAAGCGGTGATGAAGAACACATGTGCTATTAAATCTCCTGCAAAACCTACTGTTTACCAAGATCTATAGATGTCAATATCTTTCACCAAGTGACTGAGGAAAGGGGGCATATGATCTGGGCAGGGTGGGGGTCAAGTCCCTCCCCTAATGTAATGTTTCCTACAAAGTGTCTTTTACTGACAGAAATAATTCCATCTCGCCAATCAATCTGCTAAAACAGAGGTGAAGCCAATTCACCAATCTATATGTATGTATGTGATTCTCGTCCTGCAGATATGTTATCTATGCCTTGGAAGCTCCTCTAGACCTTATTACAGGCTGTGTTTGCTGATCCTGTGCAATCCCATGGATCTGGAATATTTTCCTTGTGCAGATTGCCTGCAGATTACAGTATTTCAGTATTGGAAACATCAATCTCAGACATTGTGGCAAACATATTTGGCCATAATAGATGACTTTACCAATGAAAAGACTTAGTAATCATATAAAAAATGTAAAAGATTGGATTTTTGTCTTACGCATCCCATAATCAAATGCAATCTGTAGGGGAACCCATCACCAAGGGTTTAGATTCCCAGCAGTATCGCCACAAGCCTACATATGCTATATGGGCTCCTACACATTTCCTATTTCAGCAAATGTGCAGATGTGTTGGTCCTCCTGTAATGCTCTTTGTAGATATTCTCCAATATGTTTCCTAAAGGAGAATCATGAACAAGGACTGCCTCAATCAACAGGTTACCTAAACCAGACCATCCTTTTATGTTAGGTTATATTCCTTCAGACCTATGGCCTCCCATCTTCAAAAATTGTGTTTTTCCATAAATTGGGTCTTTTCCTGATAACTGATGCAAGGTTGTGTCCGTAGAGTCAAGATATGTGGTTTTCAGAATACAGAAACTGTCACAAGGGGTCGCTTAATATTGTGTTTGCACCTAACATTTTGCTCAGTTCACATTACCTCCTTGTTATAAATAAGTGCACCAGGTGTATGAATGCTTACACCATTATACACCATTACACACCACTTCTTAGCACCTATGCCTATTTTGGTGTGACGTATCGTATATTTTTAAATGGATGTCTGCATAAGAGTATTTACACATTGCATGTTCTGGACAGATCATTATCTGTGTTAAAAAGGACTCGGAATAAATACATGTATGTTGCAACTTTAAATTGTAACATGTGGAAAAAGTCAGTCTGGTGCAATTTGTCCAAAATGTATTATTGATGTGTAACATTTGCATGGAATGATGTAGGTGAAGTGAGCAAACACAAAATTTGGACAAAATTATGCTTTTTTTTTTTATAAACGTGGACTATAGTATTGTATGTGTTCGATCCCTAAAATTAAAATCGATCTTTCTGCAAGAAACTTTCATCATACTTTACTCACCAACATGTTATCTAATCACCAAACCATTACTCAAAAGGCAAGCACTTTACCCTTTTCATTTTTGTAACCAGGTAAACTCAGTGAAATAGTAAAATAATTTACATGTGAATATCTTTCTTCTGATTTTGCTAGCTGAAAAAATAGGGATGACACTCCAACATGAATAGGATTAAATATAAATATAAAATAGAGAGTGTATATATATATATATATATATATATATATATATATATATTATTTTTATTTTTTTCTAGGGTAATCTAATGACAAACTGTAGGATTAATGTACATTCAGTTTCAGTAGGAAATCTTTTCTCGGAGTAAAGTTTCTGAAGTTAGTTGTACAATTTTATGGACTTTCACACAAAACATGTAGTGAATACAATTGCATATGCTATACACAGTTTTCATAACGTTAGAATAATTCATTTTGAGAATCATAGTAATCTATATGTCATCCTGTACCTACAGTACTAATTATTACAGAATAATTACTATACACCCAAACTTTAGATGGAGCGTAGAAGTTGCAGCTCATTAAAGTAGCACTGTATATTGTGTATAATGGAATGATGATTAGCAGGCAGTGGCTAATGAGGACCCAGTGTAATTGCTGCCTGTAGCTGATGGACAGATAAACCATTAGAATTCCCTGTAATGTGACTTGCCCCTGAATTCATTTGTGCCTGAACTTTGTGTGAACCTGAGATTAAACAGGGGTAGCCAACTAAACATTTTGTTGTTAGATTCCTTTTCAACAAGCCTTTTAGACTAAGTAAATATTGATCAGTTTCAATCTGAATACCCCAGAGGAAGACCTCGAGGTGTCTGTACTGCTTCAAAAGTAAATTTCCAGAGAATTAAATGCAGTACATGGGTTATTTATATTATAAAAAAAAGCAAAAAATTATATTTTTAAAGAGATATATATATATATATATATATATATATATATATATATATATATGAGAATGTGTATATATATATAGATATATATAGATATATGTGTACATATATATATATATATATGCAAAAATATAGGTATGACTATATATAAAATATATATTTAATATACATACGCACATTATATATGATATATTTACATATATTTATATATGTTACATAATTTTGGTGTCTTACAACCTTTAATGAACTCTCCTAAGAAGCTCCAATATACAGTAACATAAAATATAATAACGTATTTTAAATCGAAATATATTGTATTATTTTTGTTATCAGTGCATTACTTTTGACTTTTTTTCCAGCAATTCTATATCTCTGTAAATAAATACATGAATAAACGGATTTATTATTTAAGTTCTGTCTTTGTGTTTTTGCAATATTTTATCAAAACAATTTTTTAGGAAACGAAAAACAATTCTGTGCCTGCATCTAAAGACAAAGATGATTACTATAATAACTATTATCATAATGTACTTAAGATTCATTAATGGCCATTAAGGTGTTCCCACAATCGTTGATGTGCCATGAATATTTGCCCCTGACAAATGTAGAAGTCCATTGAATGTGGATTGCCCCAATATGTGGAGGAAATCCGTTATGTCATACAATGTCCGTCCTTTCTGTGACCTCTCTCTTTGTGATGTGTTGTGTTTTTTCCCATGTTCTTGTTCTGGACTTACAAGGTAAGCCATGCCATGATTACCATGCGCTGAATAGCTCCTCGCAGGTTAAATTATAGCTTCCTTTGAAGTTCTCCTCTAAGCCTCCTGCGCAGCACAAGAGTTCTCTTTAGATACCATTTCAGATAGGGGAAGAAGTTTGTTGTTATGGTAATGATATTTAACACATTAAAGTACAGTGAAGAATCAAGACATCTGCCTTTACCTAGATCCTAACTGCTAGAAACAAAGGAGCTATGAAGAAGAAACAAGAAGCTGCACTCAGGTTTTCTTTGAAGTCAGCAGCAGCCACTAGAAGTTTTGTTACTTTAGGAGAATTTGTTGGATTTTGCAACAACTAACTTGACCAGAGTTTTAGTTTCCTACTGAACCTGTCTGGTATTTAAATATTATTAATTCCGATTATTTTGTCCAGAATCAGCCAAAATAAATGCAATGAGCTGGTTAAATAGCATTAGCTGAAATGACCCTTTAAATGAAGAGGCCATGTGAGAATTTATGTTTATATGGTTGGATGTGAGGAAAGACTGGCTGAAGACAAGCTGTACATTTTTGTCAGTCTTCTCTGTTTACACATGTCAGCATTCAACTCAAGGTGAAAAGTTCACCAGTTCTTGACCCAAGATGTTCCCCCAAGGTGTCACTTGAAGAGAATTCGGACAAATAAAAACTCTGCAACTGTAAGGACGTCTCCGTAGTTTTTTTTCTAGTTAATGTCTTGCTACAACGATTCTAGAGATCATCTGAAGAATTAGACACAATGATGTCACTTTAAAGCACTTTATTCGTTCGCAGCACTCCTCACCCTATATATTACACAGATCCAATGACCATCACGTTCTGAATCGAAATCTATTTCATCACAAATCACAACTGATAAAACTCAGTGTAGATCGCAAAGAGGAGCTCGTTATTCATCGTGCACAGACTCAAACAGGAATCACAGAACATACAGAGTATTTGGCCAAAGACAATATACAGAGATTGAATTAATCCGAGATGAATATTGATTCAGGAACATAAAACATGTACAGGCACGAATCATGGAACCTTGGGGAAGAAGACTGTGAATTGTGTTATTCTGTGCTGTAAATTACATGATAGTCTCCCCCCAAATTCAACAAAAAAAATCAATTATTATGAATTAAAACTGATAAAAAAGCCTCTGCAGGAAATATATACAATCTGACACATAAAGAAGAAAACACATTTAAATTAATAAGTCTTTCCATTGTGTAAACTTTGTTTTTTTTCTATAGTGCATCCCTTTCTTTAAGAGGTTTTGGTACCAAGCAGGTAGACCATGACATATCTCCAGTGGATTTGACCAGGGGCTCATACCTGGGATTCATGAGTCCATGCCAATTCTAGTCAGAGTTCATCTTTGGTTCATTGGCGCAAATGCCAACCACTTTGAGAAAACTTTGTGCAAACAGAACATTGATGCCAACTGGCACTTCACATACAAGGAGCCAGGCTCCAGGGGTCTTTTTGTAGCAGCTGTGGGGGTTTAGTTGGAGGAATTTAGGTGGTCTGAGGTAGAAGAGGCAGGAGATGGGACACAGGGTGATGGACTGGATTTATCTGACATCTCTTCTGACTTCTCATCACTGCCTGTGCTGGCTGAAGGGGATATGGGCAGAAGACCCTCTTTTTCTCTCTTCTTCTGTTTCATCCTTCTGTTCTGAAACCAGATTTTCACCTGGGTTTCATTAAGTTGTAAGGCAGCTGCTATCTCCACCCTTCGGGCTCTGGTCAGATACTTGTTGAAATGAAATTCCTTTTCTAATTCTGTCAGCTGTTTGGTGGTAAAATTGGTTCTGACTGTGCTGGGTTGTCCTGCATATCCATATTCTCCAGCTTTACCTGCAGTATACAAGCACAGATGAGTTACAAGTTGGCACAGGCAGAGTAACTACCCCCAACACGTGGGCTAGATTAATAATCAATATTATTATTATTATTATTAGTGTATTGCTATCACTGTACTGTAATATAAGAAGATGATTATGTCTTCAATGGAAAAGTGCACAGTCTGGACACAGATCTGACAACTCATGTGTGCCCACAGCTGTGCCCAATGATCCAGCTTACCTGTCTTAGGGGGGTTTCGCTTAACTTTCATCCAGTCGAAGGTCTGTGTGGAAGGAGAAGCTTCTGCGTTTGGTGAGCGGCACACGTCCTGGTGGCTGGTGTGGAGGCTGCTGACATTGCTGCTGTACCCTGCCATGGCCAGGCTCTGCTGCTCCGGCCCATAGGTGTGGTGGATGTAGTGAGCCGACCCCGTGCCCTCCACATAGCCCTGGTGCTGATGGTGCTGGACCACAGTGGAGGCAAGGTTCCCTGTGTACACCGCGCTGGGGAAGCCATCTGCCTCCTGGTTTATGGGGAAGTGGGGATAGCTGCTGCTGCTGCTGCTGAAGCTCTGGATGCCATAGCCTGCAGGGCAGCTGGGGTAGGACATGCCCAGGTTGTTGTGGCTCTGGAAGGCTCCAGGTTGATGAGGATGATGATGGTGATGAGAACTTAGCTGGACCCCCCTTCCGACCATAAAGCGATCATCGTTGTTGCAGTTATTGGCACTGACTGCGCAGGACTGGAAAGTTGTAAGTCCATGGTCAGGGTGGAAGGCTCTGGGCTCTCCGGCCATCAGGCAGGGGTAATCCAGGAAGGAGCTCATTCTGGCATAGTCCATCTATCACTGACTGATGGTGTCTGTCCAGTCCAGGGTGATTGTGCCAACTTTCTCACTTCCTCCATAGAGCCAGCAGCAGAACATGAGCCGAATGTACAGTCAAGTGGCCTCACGTGATCGGCTCAGCCAATGGCAGCGCAGCATCAGAAAGTTTCCCTGCACAGCGGTGACGGCTCGCTCTCGCCCAGGCATTTAAATTGCACGCGCAGATCTATCACAGTGTGCGATGCAGCGGCCACGGCGTCCACACAGCGGTGCCAGCAGCGCCCACACACGGCTCAGATCCACGGCACCCACACACACGGATCAGATCCACGGCAGCTACACACGGGTCAGATCCACGGCACCCACACACACGGGTCAGATCCACGGCACCCACACACACGGGTCAGATCCACGGCACCCACACACACGTCCGCAGTACACACCGGCCAGGAGATCAGCTGTCACAGAGCACATTCTCCGTCAGTGGAGCCCGGACATTGAGGCTTCTCAGGTCAGTACTGTATCTTGTCCCATCTCCTGTATCATGTATTACTTGGTCTCTTATTAAGATCTCCGTGTGATGATCGCTGGCTGCTGCACAGCATCAAGAGGTGTTCTGTGTGCAGCATTGGGATACATGGTGTGCGCCGGGGATGCTCCTCACTCCACTCCACGCGGCATTATACACGTACAGGACCAAACTGCAATGTACATGATTGATGGATGTCTAGAAGAAGGTCATGTGTTGTGTAATCCCGGAAGAGAGAGAGTGTGTGTGTGTGTACACCTATATGTGTAAGTGGTCAGATACACTGTATTTATGTGTTTGTGCATATATACTGTATGTGGGTACCTATATATGTAAGTCTGCACATATACTGAATGTGTGCATATATACTGTGTGTATATATATATATTATTTGTCTGTACATATACAGTATGTGTGTGCATATATACTGTGTGTGTATCTAAATATGTAAGTTTGTACATATACTCTATGTCTGTGCTTATATACTGTATGTGTATCTATATAAGTCTGTACACATATTGTGTGTGTGCATATATACTGTGTGTATCTATATATGTAAGTCTGTACGTGTACTGTATGTGTGTGCATATATGCTGTATCTATATATGTATGTCTGTACATATATACTGTGTGTATCTATATATGTCTGTGCAGATATTGTATGTCTGTGCGTATATACTGTATGTGTGTATCTACATATGTATGTCTCTACATATACTATGTGTGTACACCTATTCTGTGCAACTATATATGTATATATGTAAGTCTGCACATCTATATATATAATTGTCTAAGGGTTTTTCCGTCTGTCTGTCTGTCTTTCTGTCTGTCTGTCTGTCTGTCTGTCTGTCTGTCCTGGAAATCCCGCGTCTCTGATTGGTCGAGGCCGCCAGGCCTCGACCAATCAGCGACGGGCACAGCATGGCGACGATGATGTCATAATGGAAATCCCGCGTCTCTGATTGGTTGAGGCCGCCAGGCCTCGACCAATCAGCGACGGGCACAGTATCGACGTAGATGTCATAATGGTTGCCATGGCGATGATGATGTCATAAAGGTTGCCTCGACCAATCAGCGACGGGCACAGTCTGCCGCGAATTCTGGAATCATCATTGTCCATATACTATGGGGACATGCATATTCTAGAATACCCGATGCGTTAGAATCGGGCCACAGTCTAGTATATATATATATATATATATAGCAATGAAAAAGAAGAAAATGAGGGCACTCACCAATCTTTCACGTTCTTAGTCCTTTATTGCAACACAATACAGGACCTGTAGAAGCGCAAAGCACAGCGCGAAACAGCTGTCGTCTCTCGCCTGCTCACACGGGCTTCGGCTCTCTCTCTTCCCCGGCCATGTGTTTTAACTGGATCGTGTTGCAATAAAGGACTAAGAACGTGAAAGATTGGTGAGTGCCCTCATTTTCTTCTTTTTCATTGCTACATATTTATGGACACATTTTCATTGAGGTGCACCACCAAGTCACCACTGTATGGTTTGTCCATCCGAAGTCTGCACAAATGCACCTTGACTAGAGCCTATGAGAAGTCGTTAAGACACAGGCAGTGCCGCTCTTCTCCTTTTTTCTTTTGATTTTGGATATATATATATATATATATATATATATATATATATATATATATATATATATTGTGTGTGTCCCTCTCTTTTTTTGCTATATCTTCAGGACTTTGTAGGGTGATTGAATGGCATCTGTGCCCACTTTTGCTTTATTTCCCTTGTTTTACTTTTTGCATAGATCAGTGCAGTGCTGACATTATCCTGAAATGAGCAGTGTTATAGGCACTCTTATTTTATTTCTCCCTCCCCTTTTTCTCTCTTGTCTTTCCTCCCTTTCCCCATTATCTCACACACACACACACACACACACACACCTTTCTGCCTGCAGGGGCTGTAGCATTGACTGCTTGCTCTGACAGAACAGTATGTGCATTTATTGTGTTTGTACTACACCTCAGCCATAAGGGTATGTGCACACGTAGAAAGGAGCTCTGCGGATTTTTCAGCAACGGATTTCATAAATCCACAGGTAAAAGGCACTGCGTTTTACCTGCGGATTACCGCAGTTTTTATTCTGATTTTGTGCGGATTTCACCTGTGGTTTTACACCTGTGGATTCCTGTTATGGAGCAGGTATAAACCGCTGCGGAATCCGCACAAAGAATTGGCATGCTACGGAATGTAACCCGCAGCGTTTTCGAGCGTTTTTTTCTGCAGCATGGGCACTGCGGATTGCGTTTTCCATAGCCTTACATTGGACTGTAAACGCGTGGAAAACTGCTGCGGACCCGCAGCTGCAGACCAGCAGCAAAATCCGCAACGTGTGCACATCGCCTTGTACACCTTCCTTACTATCTGCATAACTATGACCGTCGATTCACCTGCAGATCCCATTGCAGCTAAAGAGTTAATCAGCTCCAATAATGACAATGTTATGGGAAAACCTAGACTGGTCAGACAGTGTGTATAGGACAATAGAATAACCAGCAATGACTACAATTCTAGGCACCTGAGAGATGAAAGGTGATATGTTATCATCCTGCTATGACCTCTGACATCTCCAGGCGTCACTGGATCATGTGTGTACGCTGAGCGTTTAAAGCACAGGTAGCTGGCATGTAGATCATTACCATGACATGCAATCACTAAGCGTATGTCAATGAGGAACTATTTTTACATGAGAAAAAAAAGAACATGCTGTGTGAAAAACTCTCAGCATTTTTTTTTTTTAAAACACTGCTGTTCTTGATGGTGGTTTTCCCAAAAATGCTGATCCACATGACCTAATTCTAACAAAAATGTATGGCTTCATACAGATTAGATAAGTCAACCAACCATCTCATGTGTGTGAAGGCAGCCCAGCTGTCCCTAGATAGCTTGGATGTCCCCATATACATTAGGCTGTTGGAAAAGTCGATATTGGAGGCTTGGTTTTGGCTTACAAATACTGATGAAAAATACTGAACAAATACCGAGCGTGTGAACATGGCCTTAGAATATAGATGTCCATAGCCTCCAATATCGAGTTCGGCCAACAGTCTTAGGCCAGTCTCACACGTCCAGATAGTTCCGGTACCGGAAAAATCAGTACCGGAGTTATCCGTGTCCGTGTTCTCACGTGGCACATCAGTGTAGCACACGGGACGGCAGCCGTGTGCCGCCCATGTGCCGACTGGGTACCACACGGACCGTGCAGGAGACAGCGCTAGAGATAAGCGCTGTCCCCTGCATCTGGTGCTGAAGCCGGAATTCATTCCTTCTCCCCAGCAGCATTCGCTGGAGAGAAGGAATGAAAAATCATGTTGTTTTTTTTGTTTTGTTTTTAAAATAAAGATCCTTGTCACCACCCCCCTCCCACCCCCTGTGCGCCCGCCCGCTGGAAATAAAATACTCACCCGGCTCCCTCGATGCTTCCTCTCAGCGCCGCAGCTTGTCCTGTATGAGCAGTCATGTGGTACCGCTCATTACAGTGATGAATATGCGGCTCCACCTCCCATAGGGGTGGAGCCGCATATTCATCACTGTAATGAGCGGTACCACGTGACCGCTCATACAGGAAGAAGCTGCGGCGCTGAGAGGAAGCTTACTGTAGCGCTGTCTCCTGCACGGCACACGGACTGCACACGGACAGCATCCGTGTGCGGTACGTGTTTTACACAGACCCATTGACTTTAATGGGTCCGTGTGATACGTGCGTTCCCACGAACACTGACATGTCTCCGTGTTTTTCAAACGGACACACGGTCCATGAAAACACGCTGACATGTGCAAAGACACATTGATTTTAATGTGTCTACGTAAGTCAGTGTCTCCGGTACGTGAGAAAACTGTCACCACACGTACCAGAGCCACTGACGTGTGAAACCGGCCTAATGTGTATGCGGCCCCAACTTTCCAAAAAAAGATTGTCAGGGATGAAAAGTGTCTGGCATGTGAGATTTTGGACTACCCATTCTTTTGTTCTCTAAGGGCTCGCTCACACTTGTGAATAAATGAGACGAATGCAATCTGATATAAAATCTGATAGCTTTTGGACCAATGTTTTTCTATGATTCTGTGCTCATCTGATTTTTTTTTTCAGCTCAGATCGGATTAAAAAAAAAACGCAGCATGCTGCGGTTGCCTGTGAGATTCAGACTGCATGCGCCCATACAAGTCTATGGGTGTCTGTGAAACATCGCACTGCACTCGGATATCACTCAATTGCAGTGCCCTTCCCGTGGACAGCGGCAGTGGAGTAGATGGAGAAATACATTTCTCCATCTCCTCTACACCTGTGCTGTAATTTTTACATGTGAGAGGATCCGAGCACAGAGCACTGATACTCTGATCACGCTCACAGCAAAGCAGGAAATGAGTGCTATTAGCATATGCATCGGATGTCATACGGTAGTGTGACACCGGCATAAGAGATATACCTCAGCCCTAGAGATGTCTGGCAGCGGCTCTTATAGAAAGGACAGGAGCGCTTGTTAGAGCAAGTGCTCCTGTATATGCAAGTCTATCTAAAATGTATGGGATATAAGGATCGGGAGGTTGGAATTCAATCTCGCTAATCCTTTTATTCTAGATAAGCCGCTGCCAGACGAATATGGCAGCAGCTCTCTCACAGAAGTGGCCAAACTGAGCATTTCTGTGTCTTTACTTCTCTTATGCTAAATCCCTCACATATACAATAGATGACTATTGGCGAAACAATGCATAAAGAAGGAGAAATGTTCAGCTCCCTTGTACCTGGTTGAATTAAAGCTTAAAATGTATTACTTCAAGTTAAAGCATGTAATCAGTAAGTTTCCACATACAAGAGATGTAAATATTGCTTACCTGTTTCAGGCACAGCAGGTTGGGATTAAGGGCCAGCTGTGCCTGAAACGCTTAATAAATAAATTCCAGGTTTTAGTTACATTTATACTCTGGTTCCATTTTTTTTCCTATTGGCTAAACACTAAGGGTATGTGCACACGCTGCGGATTTTGCTGCGGATCAGCAGCGGATTTGACGCTGCGGATCCGCAGCAGATTTCCCTAAGTTTACAGTACCATGTTAACCTATGCTGAAAAAAAACACTGTGCACATGCTGCGGAAAAATCCGCGCGGAAACGCAGCGGATTATTTTCCGCAGCATGTCAATTCTTTCTGCGGATTCCGCAGTGGTTTTCAACCTGCACCAATAGGAAAGTGCAGTTGAAAAACCGCAGAGGAATCCGCAGAAGAAACCGCTATAAAATCCGCAGTGAAAACCGCTGTGGTTTTGCACTGCGGATTTTCTAAATCCGCTGCAGAAAAATCCGCAGCAGAATCCACAACATGTGCACATACCCTTAGTTGGCCGACCGCTAGCTTCTCCGAGTTCCCCATGCACAGAAGACAGATGCTTCCAGACTCATCTGGCAAAAGCTTATCTCCTGGAAAACCAATAGATTGGACATTGGAACTTTTACGTATCAGCATTTTCTCTCCCCCCAAAGTCCTCTGCCAGAGAAGATTCGGGAGGGCCCCATACACATTACCCGATATCGGTTGGCATGGTCGACTTTATTCTAATGTGCATGGAGGCCTTTATTCTGAGTTAGAATTTTAACTCTAATACCTTGCTCCAAATAATTTGCAGAAATTAATAATAACATTTTCGTAAGTCCACCTAGCCATACCGCCACTCTTTCATGACTGAAGAAAAAAGTATTAAGAGTGAAGCAAAGCATGATTCCTATTAACAAAAAAATTAAATAAATCTGCCTAAGGCCTCATTCAGACTTCCGATTTTTGCGTACAAGTGCTATCCATGGTTCTCACAGATAACACTCATACCTGGGATAGTCTATGTAAAGAAGTGGAGAAGGAGAGTCCGCTCACCATTGATACAGCCACAATCCTGCTGAGAAGCGCACCGAAAAGCCTGGGATTCGGCTGAGACAAACGATGAGGAAACATCCAGTGTGGAAGCAGGTAAGTAAAATGTCCAATTTTATTAAAGGAATAAATCACATCCAGAAAAACGTGGTAAGTGCGGTTATGGGCACAGTGGATACAACCGATGGGTTTCAGCTCCGATCAGCCTTATTCATGGTTATTCATGGTTAAGGCCCATCAGAGCAGAAACGCGTCGGTTGTATCCACTGTGACCAGAACCGCACTTACCATGTTTTTCTGGAAGTGATTTATTTCTTCAATACAATTGGACATTTTACTTACCTGCTTCTACGCTGGATTTTTCCTATCTGGGATAGTCTATGGGACCATGGTCATGACCAAGATTTTTCTTCTGACTGAGAGATCCACAGAAAATTGTGGCAACATAAGGATCGGCTCAAAATCGGCAATGCAAATCAATGAGTTTGTGATAAAATCGGACTTAATTGGCACCCTGACACCTTTTTGGGTCGGAACTTACCCTTAGGGTGAAATTACACACAATGGGAATTTGTCTAGGCATTTTACATACAAATCTTCAATCAAAAGCACGCCGGGACCAAGGTGTGCCAGATTTATTAAGACGCATTCACACCTCAATACATATTGTGCTTTTCAAGTTTCTGTGCACCTAAAAATAAAATCTATGTCAACCATGAGGTGTCCTAGATTTCGGCTATAGTAGATGCCAGCTTCTTGGTGACGATCATTAAAAAAAAAAAAAAAAAAAAAAAGCTAGGGTAAAACTTTTCAAACCCATGAGGAGACATGTACTGTCGTTTCTGTAAAAAAAAAATGCTAAAAAAAATTGCTCCTGTGATTTTGGAGCATCAGTTTTAACAATTCTTTTTGCAATTTTAAATAGTCGCCTAATAACCACATCCTCCCCCCAAGGTATTGTGAAATCTAAAAAAATATAAACATTGTGTGTATAAAGAAGTCATTATCGTCATGTGAAGTAAACATAAGTGCAAAACTATGAAAATAATTAATTATTGACTTTATTAAGAAAAATAGAGCAAAACGCTGCAAAAGTTACTGATACATGATTCCTATTGTGCGACACAACACATAAAAATGACTTTGAATGTACACCTACTCTACTTTAGCCAACTAAAAAGACTAGATTTACATACAAGGAAATGGGGGCTATAACTCAGGAAACGAGAGCGCAGGAACAAGAGAGAATTCACATCACATAGAAAATAACCCTGATTCCAGCTATGTATCACTTACTCAGCTGCTTGCTGCACTTTTTTTTTTTATAAAATCACCCTTTTATCTGCTGCAGATCTACCAGTTTCCTGAATATTTAGCTCTGTATAACCCTGCCCACACCACTGATTGGCTGATTTCTGTCTACACTGTGCGTAGGCAGAAAGCTGAGACTCAGTGGTGGAGTTGGGGTTATAAAGACAACATAAATGTTGAGGACTACATGGCAGCAGGGTTACTAGTCCTCTAGTGATAATCTCCTGCTGATAAAACAGTGATTTTATCACAACAGCAACAAACACAATAAGTGACATCTCAGTGGAATCCTGGAAGGAGGGGTTCTGTCTCTACATCATGCTGCTCTCAAATTAGGTGACAAAAACCCGCTGACAGATTCCATTTAAATAAGAATATTCAACTGTTCTATGACAACAGCTTCTATGCAGATCTATGCATCTCCACGGTTACAGACTACAACCAATCCCTGCGTAGTCTGATTCGCTTTTTTTACATATTTTGCCTACTTTCTGCTGTACCCAGTGATTATATGTACAGGTCCTTCTCAAAAAATTAGCATATAGTGTTAAATTTCATTATTTACCATAATGTAATGATTACAATTAAACTTTCATATACTATAGATTCATTATCCACCAACTGAAATTTGTCAGGTCTTTTATTGTTTTAATACTGATGATTTTGGCATACAACTCCTGATAACCCAAAAAACCTGTCTCAATAAATTAGCATATTTCACCCGACCAATCAAATAAAAGTGTTTTTTAATACCAAACAAAAAAACCATCAAATAATAATGTTCAGTTATGCACTCAATACTTGGTCGGGAATCCTTTGGCAGAAATGACTGCTTCAATGCGGCGTGGCATGGAGGCAATCAGCCTGTGACACTGCTGAGATGTTATGGAGGCCCAGGATGCTTCAATAGCGGCCTTAAGCTCATCCAGAGTGTTGGGTCTTGCGTCTCTCAACTTTCTCTTCACAATATCCCACAGATTCTCTATGGGGTTCAGGTCAGGAGAGTTGGCAGGCCAATTGAGCACAGTAATACCATGGTCAGTAAACCATTTACCAGTGGTTTTGGCACTGTGAGCAGGTGCCAGGAAGCATGAAGTGCCCCAAAATCTCCTGATAGCTAGCTGCATTGACCCTGCCCTTGATGCAACACAGTGGACCAACACCAGCAGCTGACATGGCACCCCACACCATCACTGACTGTGGGTACTTGACACTGGACTTCAGGCATTTTGGCATTTCCTTCTCCCCAGTCTTCCTCCAGACTCTGGCACCTTGATTTCCGAATGACATGCAAAATTTGCTTTCATCAGAAAAAAGTACATCAGTGCTGCTTCTCTGTAGCCCAGGTCAGGCGCTTCTGCCGCTGTTTATGGTTCAAAAGTGGCTTTACCTGGGGAATGCGGCACCTGTAGCCCATTTCCTGCACACGCCAGACTCAGTCCACTGCTTCCTCAGGTTCCCCAAGGTCTGGAATCGGTCCTTCTCCACAATCTTCCTCAGGGTCCGGTCACCTCTTCTCGTTGTACAGCGTTTTCTGCCACATTGTTTCCTTCCAACAGACTTACCATTGAGGTGCCTTGATACAGCACTCTGGGAACAGCCTATTTGTTGAGAAATTTCTTTCTGGGTCTTACCCTCTTGCTTGAGGGTGTCAATGATGGCCTTCTTGACATCTGTCAGGTCGCTAGTCTTACCCATGATGGGGGTTTTGAGTAATGAACCAGGCAGGGAGTTTTTAAAAGCCTCGGGTATCTTTTGCATGTGTTTAGAGTTAATTAGTTGATTCAGAAGATTAGGGTAATAGGTCATTTAGAGCAGAGGTCCCCAACCTTTTTTGCACCAGGGACCGGCTTTAAGCAAGACCAGTTTTCCATGGCCCGGTGGGGGTGGGGCAGGGGCGGGGCTTTGGTCATATGGGGGTGGGGTTATGGAGGGATGGAGCTTAGTGCATACTTATCATATAATTATGACATTTATAATGAGAATGTGATTCAACTTACCATAGGTTCAGAATGAGTGGGAGCACCGTGCTTGTTTCCCTGGTGCTTTGCACCATTATTGCCCCATAGCTGTGCCATATAGTGCTCTGCACCATTATTGCCCCATAGCTGTGCCATACAGTGCTCTGCACCGTTTATTATTGCCCCATAGCTGTGCCATACAGTGCTCTGCACCGTTCATAATTGCCCCATAGCTGTGCCATATAGTGCTCTGCACCGTTCATAATTGCCCCATAGCTGTGCCATACAGTGCTCTGCACCATTATTGCCCCATAGCTGTGCCATATAGTGCTCTGCACCATTATTGCCCCATAGCTGTGCCATATAGTGCTCTGCACCATTGCCCCATAGCTGTGCCATACAGTGCTCTGCACCATTATTGCCCCATAGCTGTGCCATATAGTGCTCTGCACCATTATTGCCCCATAGCTGTGCCATATAGTGCTCTGCACCATTATTGCCCCATAGCTGTGCCATATAGTGCTCTGCACCATTATTGCCCCATAGCTGTGCCATATAGTGCTCTGCACCATTATTGCCCCATAGCTGTGCCATATAGTGCTCTGCACCATTATTGCCCCATAGCTGTGCCATATAGTGCTCTGCACCGTCCATTAGTGCCCCATAGCTGTGCTGCTGCTGCTGCAATAAAAATAATAAAACACATACTCACCTGTCTTGCTTGCAGCTCCTCGGCGCCATCTTCCCGGCGTCTCTCTGCACTGACTGATCAGGCAGAGGGCGGCGCGCACACTATATGCGTCATCGCGCCCTCTGCCTGCAGTCAGTGCGGAGAGACGCCGGGAAGATGGAGACAGCGCCCGGCGGGTGGAACGAGGACAGGTGAATATGTAATACTTACCTGCTCCCGGCGTCCCGCTCCTTCCCCCGGACAGCTGGTCTTCGGTGCCGCAGCCTCTTCCTCTGTCAGCGGTCACCGGCACCGCTGATTAGAGAAATGAATTATGCGGCTCCGCCCCTATGGGAGGTGGAGCCGCCTATTCATTTCTCTAATGAGCGGTCCCACGTGACCGCTGAACAGGGGCGCCGCGGACCGGCTGAAAAACCCCAACGGCCGGCCGGTCCTGGTCCGCGGACCGGCGGTTGGGGACCTCTGATTTAGAGAACCTTTTCTTGATATGCTAATTTATTGAGACAGGTTTTTTGGGTTATCAGGAGTTGTATGCCAAAATCATCAGTATTAAAACAATAAAAGACCTGACAAATTTCAGTTGGTGGATAATGAATCTATAATATATGAAAGTTTAATTGTAATCATTACATTATGGTAAATAATGAAATTTAACACTATATGCTAATTTTTTGAGAAGGACCTGTATATGTGTTGGATAAATGAGCACATTTGACATCAGGACCGTACTACATACATTGCATTGTATATAGCCAGTAACCACAAATACACAATGATAGTCCCAGGATCTATGGGAATAAAATGGTCAGAAAATATTATTCAAGACTTGTAATTTGTTATTTTCAGTGGAGCAATAAAAATAATCTACAGATTAGGTAGAGTAATTGTTTTCCACACATAGAAGCAGATACTTGTGGAGGTGTAGTTCTAGGGGATGCAGAGGTAGCTGCCAAATAAGCCCCTCTGTCATGTAAAGTACCAGTATTATCAATGGCACATGGTAGGTTGGGTGACGAGCATCTGCACTGGCATATATGTTGCATTGCATCAACCATCAAGTCCCTGGAACATTTGTGTGTACATATGACTTTTAATTATTGCATTTATTAATGTATTCACTACTTAACCCCTTAGTGACAGAGCCAATTTTGTCCTTAATGACCAAGCCAATTTTTACAATTTTGACCACTGTCACTTTATGAGGTTATAACTCTGAAACATTTCATCGAATCCCACTGATTCTGAGATTGTTTTTTTCATCACATATTGTACTTCATGTTAGTGGTAAAATTTATTCGATATGACTTATGTTTATTTATGAAAAAAAAAAAAATGGAAATTTTGAAAAAAAAATTGTAAATTTAGCAATTTTCAAACTTTTAATTTTTGTGCCCTTAAATCAGAGAGTGATGTCACACAAAATAGTCAATAAAGAACATTTCCCACATGTGTACTTTACATAAGCACAACACAACACGTTATAAGGGTTAAAAGTTGACCAGCGATTTCTCATTTTTCCAACAAAATTAACAAAACCTTTTTTTTAGGGACCGCCTCCCATTTGAAGTGAAACAGGAAGTACCCAAAAGTGACACCATTCTAAAAACTTTACCCCTCAAGGTGCTCAAAACCACATTTAAGAAGTTTATTAACCCTTCAAGTGCTTCACGAGAGCTAAAGTAATGTGGAACGAAAAAATTAACATTTTACTTTTTTCACAAAAAATTTACTAAAGACCCAAACTTTGTTTATTTTCACAAGGATAACAAGAGAAAATGGGCCACAAAATTTGTTGTGCAATTTCTCCTGCGTACACCGATACCCGTATGTGGGGGAAAGCTACTGTTTGGGCTCACGGCAGGACTCAGAAGAGAGGGAGCACCATTTGACTTTTTGAACCCAAAATTGGCTGAAATCAATCGCGGGCGATATGTTGCATTTGGAGACCCCCTCATGTACCTAAACTGTGGAAACCCCCCAATTCTAACTGCAACCCTAACCTAGCCCTACCCCTGACCCTAATCCCAACCCTAACCCTAATCCCAACACTAACCACAACCCTAACCCCAATTCCAACACCACCCTAACCCCTAATGGAAAAGTGGAAATAAATACATTTTTATTTTATTATTTTTACCTAACTAAGGGGGTGATAAAGGGGATTTTATTTACTATTTTTTTTATTTTGATCACTGTGATAGGGTCTATCACAGTGATCAAAATGAACCAATAGGAAAAATTTCCTATTGTTGCTGGATGCCGGCCGGCAGATCTTGATGAGCACACTGCACATGCGCCCGCCATTTTCTTCCAGAAGAAGACACCTAGGGGAACACAGACACCGGAGGTATCGGGGGGGGCCATTTCTCTCTCCTCTGGTATGCTGGATCATATCAGAGGAGAGACACATGAATGGGAAATTACTTTTTCTTTTTTTCAATCTACGTTATTCCATGAATAACGGTGATCACGAGACTGGGGATGGTAAAAACCGTCCTGAATAGCCGAGACCCCGGTAGCCGAGACCCCGGATATTTTCCGATGCTGAGGGCACTATAACCTTACTTCTTAGTGCTGTTAAAAAAGCGGCGCTGTGGAATAAGTACCCTTAGCCTACGCCTTTAAAAGGTTTATCAGCGGTCATTAAGGGGTTAAAGAAATTCTGTCCTAATATGTATTTTAGAAAATAATGCAGGACATTGTGGGACTTTTTATTCTTAGAATTCTATTATGTGTTGTTCTACTGTTATTACTCGTATTAGAAATATATCCATAAATTAACAAGTAAGTGTTCAGAATTTGAGGTGTGTCCCTATACAGGCCGACACTGCGCTGTGCGTACCTGTACTGGGAATTGTAATACCAAGTATCCAGTATTTCCAGAAATGATAATAGAGGAATGGCATAATGCAGTGTTATGAGCAAAAAGAAAAGCCCCACATTGATATTTATAGGGTTATTATTCCACAAAACAAATGTGGACTCCCCTGTTCCATGTGTTTTGTGAGGAAAAGAGATTGGATAATGGGATGATAAGAAAAAAAAGGAACAACATTTTAAGAAACAGCAGCTAATAAGATTTTACAATCATTTTTGAAGTTGTTGTTTTTTTTCACATGAATATATTTGACAACCTTGGAAAAAAATATTGTGCCTCAAAAAAGAACCCAGTGCAGCACCCATTGTATTCAGCAGTGCCCCAGCCTTCCTGTGTGCCAATATATAGGGTTATGTATGTGCACATGTTCTGAATAGGGTTACTCTGAAGGTCTGCATTACTGGGATTGTGTATAGATACAAGGTGGTGTTATCCAAAGTAAGCAAAACCCCATTGCACTGCACTAAAAGCAAGATCCTTTTATTGGTGAAAATTTCCCTTGGTATTTCTATGGTTTTCACCTTTTAATTTTCTTTACTAGTTGGTTGATTATTTTGTTTGTACCCTTAGGCTGAGTTCACACAAGCGTATGCAAAATCATCTATTTTGCATCCAGAAAAATGAATGATTCTTTTTAACTGTGTGCCATTGCATACATGAACAATTTATTAAAAAATAAAAGACAAATATGGGTCCTATCTTTAGAATTGTAATGTGTCCATGAAAAACACACAACGAATGGGTGGTGACTAGTGATGAGCGAGTGTGCGCGTTGCTCGAGTTTTCGGTGATCTCCGAGCTTTTTGGGCGTGCTCGTAGATTATGTTTGTGTCCCCATGGCTGCAAGATTTGCGGCTGTTAGACAGCCTGAACACATGCATGTTTGCCTGTTAGGGAATCCCCACATGTATTCAGGTTGTCTAACAGCTGCAAATCATGCAGCTGCGGGGACTCAAACATAATCTCCAAGCACGCCAAAATACTCGGAGATCACCCGAACATGCTCGGAAAACTCGAGTAACGAGCACACCCGCTCACTAGTCTTGACCCGTCCATGATTCGTTTTTTTTTACTCACCCATTGACTTATAATAGGTGAGTCTGATCCTGAATACAGAGAAGTAATGCATGCTGGGATTTTTTTACATGCAGGCCTTCAGTCAGTGTGTATATTTACGTGAAGTGCCACACCGACATGCATTGGTCCCTGCTCTCCATATGCTAGGAGTTTTGCATACAGACTGCATAAGGACATTTAGTTTTCCCACCTATATGTACAGTATAAGCGCAGCTGCTGTTTAAAGAATAGTCGATGAATAGAGCATTAATGCGTGTATCTTAGCAGACAAGGGTCTTCCATTTCATCCTGATCATTTTGATCTATGATTTGGAATTTGGTTGGCCGGTAATGTCTACGGTTTGGTTTGTGATTATTTTTATAGTTCTTTTCATAAATTGTAAAATTGTACTGTATATAAATATTATTATGGTGTTCAAAATTACACAAAGGATTTATCTTCTACAAATAAAATATATATATATATATATATATATATATATATATATATATATATATATATATATACAGTGCCTACAAGTAGTATTCAACCCCCTGCAGATTTAGCAGGTTTAATAAGATGCAAATAAGTTAGAGCCTTCAAACTTCAAACAAGAGCAGGATTTATTAACAGATGCATAAATCTTACAAACCAAAAAGTTTTGTTGCTCAGCTAAATTTTTATAAATTTTAAACATAAAAGTGTGGGTCAATTATTATTCAACCCCTAGGTTTAATATTTTGTGGAATAACCTTTGTTTGCAATTACAGCTAATAATCGTCTTTTATAAGACCTGATCAGGCCGGCACAGGTCTCTGGAGTTATCTTGGCCCACTCCTCCATGCAGATCTTCTCCAAGTTATCTAGGTTCTTTGGGTGTCTCATGTGGACTTTAATCTTGAGCTCCTTCCACAAGTTTTTAATTGGGTTAAGGTCAGGAGACTGACTAGGCCACTGCAACACCTTGATTTTTTGCCTCTTGAACCAGGCCTTGGTTTTCTTGGCTGTGTGCTTTGGGTCGTTGTCTTGTTGGAAGATGAAATGATGACCCATCTTAAGATCCTTGATGGAAGAGCGGAGGTTCTTGGCCAAAATCTCCAGGTAGGCCGTGCTATCCATCTTCCCATGGATGCGGACCAGATGGCCAGGCCCCTTGGCTGAGAAACAGCCCCACAGCATGATGCTGCCACCACCATGCTTGACTGTAGGGATGGTATTCTTGGGGTCGTATGCAGTGCCATCCAGTCTCCAAACGTCACGTGTGTGGTTGGCACCAAAGATCTCGATCTTGGTCTCATCAGACCAGAGAACCTTGAACCAGTCAGTCTCAGAGTCCTCCAAGTGATCATGAACAAACTGTAGACGAGCCTTGACATGACGCTTTGAAAGTAAAGGTACCTTACGGGCTCGTCTGGAACGGAGACCATTGCGGTGGAGTACGTTACTTATGGTATTGACTGAAACCAATGTCCCCACTGCCATGAGATCTTCCCGGAGCTCCTTCCTTGTTGTCCTTGGGTTAGCCTTGACTCTTCGGACAAGCCTGGCCTCGGCACGGGAGGAAACTTTCAAAGGCTGTCCAGGCCGTGGAAGGCTAACAGTAGTTCCATAAGCCTTCCACTTCCGGATGATGCTCCCAACAGTGGAGACAGGTAGGCCCAACTCCTTGGAAAGGGTTTTGTACCCTTTGCCAGCCTTGTGACCCTCCACGATCTTGTCTCTGATGGCCTTGGAATGCTCCTTTGTCTTTCCCATGTTGACCATGTATGAGTGCTGTTCACAAGTTTGGGGAGGGTCTTAAATAGTCAGAAAAGGCTGGAAAAAGAGATAATTAATCCAAACATATGAAGCTCATTGTTCTTTGTGCCTGAACTACTTCTTAATACTTTAGGGGAACCAAACAGAATTCTGGTGGGTTCAGGGGTTGAATAATAAATGACCCTCTGAAAAAACTTTTCACAATTTAAAAAAAAAATAAACAAAGAAATAACATTCTTTTTTGCTGCAGTGCATTTCACACTTCCAGGCTGATCTACAGTCCAAATGTCACAATGCCAAGTTAATTCCAAATGTGTAAACCTGCTAAATCTGCAGGGGGTTGAATACTACTTGTAGGCACTGTATATATATATATATATATATATATATATATATATATATATATATATACTGTGTATGTTCTGGTGGCACTTTAAGTTGTTTCCTGATATTTTTTTTCTTACTTTTTTAGAAATAAGAAATTCTCTTTCAATTCCTTTTCTATTACATTAGATTTTTTGCCTGTATCTAGGTCAGTCATTTGACCCTTGTTATAGGGTTAGATTCTTGTAGCAGTAGTCATAATCTGGGTGGTGAAGTGCCAGTGATCACTAAGGCCTTGTTTCCTTTCTCTCAACAATCTGGATTTTTCTACTTCTGTCACGGTAGTGAAAAGTTGGGGGGGGGGGGAATTATGTAAAAACAAGTCCCATAATTTGCTATGGAATCATTCACATTCACTCAGCTCATCAGTTGTGTTGTCAGACCCATCAAACGTGCATTTTTTGATCTGGGTCACCAACTTTGCAGTAGAGATTGTTTAAAAAGTCTGATGACAACTGATGCTATTCTGACTTTAGTTGTTATCTGTGAGGCACAAGAGCATGGAGCCTGATGTCACGGATATATGGAAACCTGGCCTTAATATCCATGGCAACTACAGCAGACACACTGAATCATAGATGCTATTTATTGGCATCTATTGACCAGACAACATGTTTGCCTCGTGTGCGTTCCTTCGAATCTCCGCTGTCTCTGAGCATAATCAGGAACAGTATATGTAATGCTTGTACATTCACTGTCTTACTAAAAGAAAAAGCCACACTCCGAGCTTATCTCGCAAGGGAACACTGGATCCAGCCATGTTGAGTTTCTTCTTCCAATTGGGTTCCCTGCATAGAGCTGTAAATGTTATAATATTTCATACAACACGCCTCAGAGGTGTTTTCTCACAAGCAGCCAGCACATGACCACTGCACCCAATTACTGGCCTCAGTGGTTATGTGTAGGGATGTGCCAATTTTGGTCTCAGAGGCCGTGACCACGACTGGGCCCATGCAGGTGAGGGGCCCACCAAAACCAGCGCAAACTTCCAACTGGGCCTGTGCAGTGCAATAAAAGCTGCCTGGTCAATTAGAGGCCCGCAGCTGACGTCGGCATGCACAACACGTGACTGGGTATGTGTGGCAGTGACGTCATGCGCTCCCTTCGTTTGCGCGCTAAAGTCAGTTGCCGGCTTCAGAAGAGGACGCCACATGGCGGGGGAGTGGAGAGAAGGTGAGTGGAATAATTGTTTTGCTATGCATTAAAGAACAGCAGCAGAATTGGCAATATATAAACCAGGATGGGGAACAAGCATACCAGGATGAGAGATATATACAGCAGGGACATATATACCAGGATGGGGGATATATACAGCAGGATAAGGGACATATATGCCAGGATGGGGGATATATACAGCAGGATAAGGGACATATATGCCAGGATGGGGGATATATATATAGCAGGATAGATAACAGCCATACCATGAAGGGGGATATATATAGCAGGATGAGGACCATATACCCCGGGATGGGGGATATATATAGCAGGATGGAGAACATCTATACCAGGATGGGGAATATACATACCAGGAAGGGGCATTTATATGCCAGGACGGCGGATATATATACCGTATATACTAGGATGGGGCCAGGATGGGGAATATATATTCCAGGATGGAATGGAGGACATTAGATAGATAGATAGATAGATAGATAGATAGATAGATAGATAGATAGATAGATAGATAGATAGATCGATCGATAGAGTGGGTACGCAAAGTATTCAGATCCCTTGAAATCTTTCACTCTTTGCTTCATTACAACCATTTGGTAAATTCATAAAAGTTATTTTTTTTCTCAGTAATGTATACTCTGCACCCCATCTTGACTGAAAAAAGCAGAAATGTAGATTACCCTGTGATATTTCAGTTTTTCTTTTGTAATAAATTTGCAAAAATGTCTACATTTCTGTTTTTATTTACAGTCAAGATGGGGTGCAGAGTGTACATTAATGAGAACAAAATGAACTGTTTTGAATTTACCAAGTGGCTGCAATTAAACAAAAAGTGAAAAATTTAAAGGGGTCTGAATACTTTCCGTACCCACTGTATGTAATATGGATGGGGATACGATGAGTGACATATATCACAGCGTGGGAAACATGTATACCAGAAAGGAAGCCAAGATGGCAGATATTACTACATAATGGGGGAGGAGGTGCAACTGGTATGTCCTTGTAGGATTTAGAACATGTGACCAACATGTGGGGGGGAGACCCAGGTCCAAATTTTGCTTTGAGGCCCATCAGACTCTTGTTACACCACAGGTTATGTGATGTTTTTTTGCGGTCGCCATTATACGGTTAAAAATGCCAATTGCAACCTCGGGGTCAGTTAAAACCGAGCCGAATCATGTTCTCTGGGGTCTCGTCTACCCCCGGCAGCTGAGACCCCGGAGAAATTCCGACTCTGGGGGGTGCTATACACTTTTTCCACAGTGCCATTAAAAAGGGGCGCTGTGGTTTAAGTACCCTTAATTACCACCTTGAAAAGGCGTATTGGCGGTCATTAAGGGGTTAAATCAACTTTTATCTTTAGCTTATTAACTGTGTTTAAAACAGCAATGGTGAGACTCTATGGCTTCATTTAGATATCTGAGGTTTTTCTGGTACGCAAAAAAGGTATTAGTGCCATCAGCATTTTGGATTCGATTTTCATCAGTGTTTGGTCAGTTGTCAGTTTTTACTATCAGAGTTCCATCAGTGATTTTCATGTATGAAAAAATAAACATATTACAAAGCTTCTCCTACACATTGCAATGTTAATCATGGACAGCACACCGACTGTGCACTGATGGGATCTGTGTGCTCTCCTGAATCCATAGATTTGCATGGGTAATTTTGATATGCGAGTTGGATCAAAAATGGACATGTCTCTTTGATTTTTTGTGAACAGATCCATAGATTATAATGGATACATGTTTTATTCCTGAAAAACACAGACAGAATACATATGTGTAAAATTAACATCTGAATGAGGCCGTTTAATTTCTCTATCCTCTGATGTGATCGCCCCCGATCTCCCCTCCGGGTACCTCGCGGTGTCCCTGGGTCCTCTTGCCTCCCTCCACGGCTGCCAGCGTCTTCTTCCGGTAAGAATATGGCGAGTGCATGCGCAGTGCGCCCGCCGAGATCTGCCGGCCGGCACCTGGCAACAATAGGAGATTTTTCCTATTGGTTCATAGACCATATCACAGTGATCAAAATAAAAAAGTAAATAAAAACCCCGTTTATCACCCCCTTAGTTAGGGAACAATAATGAAATTAAAAAAAATATATTTATTTCCATTTTTCCATTAGGGTTAAAGTTGGGCTAAAGTGAGTTGGGCTAAAGTTAGGGTTAGGGTTAGGGTTGGAGCTAAAGTTAGGGTTAGGGCTAAAGTTAAGGGTAGGGTTGGGGCTAAAGTTAGGGTTAGGGTTGTGGCTAAAGTTAGGGAGTTAGGGTTAGGGTTGTGGGTGGCTAAAGTTAGAGTTAGGGTTAGGGCTAAAGTTAGGGTTAGGGTTGGGGCTAGAGTTGTGGTTAGGGTTTGGATTACGTTTACGCTTGGGATTAGGGTTAGGTTTGGGATTAGGGTTGGGGGTGTGTCAGGGTTAGGTTTGTGGTTTGGGTTATGGTTAGGGGTGTGTTGGGGTTAGGGGTGTGGTTAGAGTTGGGATTAGGGTTAGGGGTGTGTTGGGGATAGGGTTGGAGTTAGAATTGGGGGGTTTCCACTGTTTAGGTACATCAGTGGCTCCCCAAATGCGACGTGGCGTCCGATCTCAATTCCATCCAATTCTGCGTTGAAAAAGTAAATCGGTGCTCCTTCCCTTCCGAGGTCTGCCGTGTGCCCAAACAGTGGTTTACCCCCACATATGTGATATGGGCGTATTCAATAGAAATTGCTCAACAAATTTTGTGGTTAATTTTCTCTTTTTACATTTTTGAAAATAAAAAAAAACTGGTTCCTGTGAAGCACGTAAAGGGTTCATTAACTTCTTGAATGTGGTTTTGAGCACCTTGAGGGGTGCAGTTTTTAGAATGGTGTCACTTTTGGGTATTTTCTGTCATGTACACCCCTCAAAGTGATTTCAAATGTGATGTGGTCCCTAAAAAAATGGTTTTGAAAATTTTGTTGTATAATGAGAAATCACTGGCCAACTTTTAACCCTTACAACTTCATAACAAAAAAAAATGTTGTTTCGAAAATTGTGCTGATGTAAAGTAGACATGTGGGAAATGTTATTTATTAACTATATTCTGTGACATATCTCTCTATTTAAGGGCATAAAAATTCAAAGTTTAAAAATTGTGAAATTTTAAATTTGTTTGCCATATTTCCGTTTTTTTCATAAATAAAGTTATATAAAGCGGGATCCATTAAAGCTTTCCAGAGTTATTACCTCATATAAACTGAGGGCTGTAGCTACACACCCACAGTATAATGCAGTCCCCACACACACATTATAGTGCATCTCTCCCACACACAGTATATTGCAGCCCCCTCCAAACACACATTATAGTGCAGCCCCCCTCCACACACATTATAGTGCAGCTTCCCCAAACACATAGTATAGTGCAGCTACCCCCAACACATAGTATAGTGCAGTTCCCCCCAAACACAGTATAGTGCAGCTCCACTCCAACACACAGTAAAGTGCAGCTCCCCCCAACACACAGTACAGTATGGCTCCCTCCCCAACACACAGTACAGTGCAGCTCCCCCGACACATAGTACAGTGCAGCTCCCCCCAACACATAGTGCAGTGCAGCTCCCTCCCCCAACAGAAAGTGCAGTGCAGCTCCCTCAACCAACACACAGTACAGTGCAGCTCCCTCCCAACACACAGTATAGTGCAGACACACACACTATATTTCAGCCCCCGCACTCTCACACACACACAATAATGCATACACACTCGCACAATACTCACCTCTCCTTGTTCCCCGCACTGCTCCAGGCTTTGCTCCGGTCTCATCACCTCCACTGCTAGCACAGCGTGGCGCACGATGAAGTGACATCATCGTGCACCCGCTTAGTCACAAGCAGAAGGGGAGTGATGGGAGAGGAAGTGTCAGCAGGTGCTCTCTCCTCCATCACTGCTTTCAACTGTATCGGCATCTATGAGCGGCATGCCACTGGCTCAGCTGGGGGCCCCTGGAGGATCAGGAGCCCTAGGCAGCTGCCTGGTCTGCCTGCCCCTAACGCCGGCCCTGGTTGAAGGGAATAATCATTCCCAATCATGTAACACACAAACTCTGACCCGCTGGGCCGAATCTGGCCTGTGAGCGGATAACGTTTGGCCTGATAGGAGGCAGTCCTCCCACCCCGGTCCTGCAGTTTGAAGGAGCTGCGTCAGAGACAAGCAAGTGCCCTGTGCATAGCGAATGTAATGTTACTTGCCCACGCTTCTTCAGACCACCCACTGCACTGTCCAATCTGAGAAGAGAAGTCCCAGCAGGTGACCAGACAAGAGATGCTTCTGTGGAAGGATATTTAAGACCTTACTTCTGTATGTAGTAAATCCCCATGTGATCACAGCTTTCCTCTGCTGGGAGAATTGTACTCAAGGTACCTTCACACGAAGCGACGCTGCAGCGATAGCGACAACGATGCCGATCGCTGCAGCGTCGCTGTTTGATCGCTGGAGAGCTGTCACACAGACCGCTCTCCAGCGACCAACGATGCTGAGGTCCCCGGGTAACCAGGGTAAACATCGGGTTGCTAAGCGCAGAGCCGCGCTTAGTAACCCGATGTTTACCCTGGTTACCAGCGTAAAAGTAAAAAAAACAAACAGCACATGCTTACATGCATCCCCCAGCGTCTGCTTCCTGACACTGACTGAGCTCCGGCCCTAACAGCACAGCGGTGACGTCACCGCTCTGCTTTCACTTTCACTTTAGGGCCGGCGCTCAGTAAGTGTCAGGAAGCAGACGCTGGGGGACGCATGTAAGTATGTGCTGTTTGTTTTTTTTACTTTTACGTTGGTAACCAGGGTAAACATCGGGTTACTAAGCGCGGCCCTGCGCTTGGTAACCCGATGTTTACCCTGGTTACCAGTGTAAAACATCGCTGGTATCGTTGCTTTTGCTTTCAAACACAACGATACACGGCGATCGGACGACCAAATAAAGTTCTGGACTTTATTCAGCGACCAGCGACATCACAGCAGGATCCTGATCGCTGCTGCGTGTCAAACGAAACGATATCGCTAGCCAGGACGCTGCAACGTCACGGATCGCTAGCGATGTCGTTTCGTGTGAAGGTACCTTCACTCCTGTGTCATTCAGAAACACAGCAGGGATTCCTCACACATACTGCTCTCCTGGACTGAAGATTATAGCACTGTAGGTTTGCTTATATTTTCATTCCATACCACTTATTTTTTCCTTTGCTAAATTCTTGAGGCTTTGGTGTCAGTCTTGTCGAATTGCTAGTGTGCTTGAGTTTTGCTTTTTTTATTCAATATCCAAAATTTGGTATCTTAAAAGGCTACAAAGAAAGACACCCAGAATCACCCCCACCTCCCTCCCCTCCTCCTCTCTCCCACACACAGGTTCTGTAGTGTGCTACAGTAGGAAAGGAGTCCTGCATAAAGTGCCTGAATCTAGTGCTCTTCCCTGTGAGGTCACTCACCCCTGCAGCAAATAGTGAGTGTGGAGTTGTGTACCTGAAGGGTTAATGGCATTTCCCCGGTGTCTTGGGAGGCGACATTTCAGCTGCACTGCAGTGCCACAGTCATCTTGAGATCCATTAAAGGAGTTGTCCAGTTTAAAATGACAAGTCTGCACTCAGTCCATTTGACTGCAGACTTGTGAATCCTCCCAGCGCACACTGCTCACTGTGAGGATTCTCCGCGGTCAGTGCCGGGAACAGCGGTCATGTGACCACAAGTTTGCAATATGCAAACTCATGGCCAGAACCTGACTAGACTGTTTCTGGCCTCAGGCAGTATACTAATATTGAGCATTCCAAAAACAGTCAGTCAGGTTCTGGACAGGAGTTTGCATAATACATACTTGTAGTCACATGACCGCTGACACCAGTGAATCCTCACATGGCTAAGTGCATGCACTGAGAGGATTCACAAGTCTGCAGTCACACAGCGACACAGTGACTGCAGACTTGTCATTTTAGACCAGATTACACCTTTAACCCCTTCACAGCATATGACGTACTTATATTTGTTGATAAGGAAAAATATCCTCAATTATAGACATAGTTTTAATAAATATCAATGTCTTGTTACACCAGGCTGGTGCTAGAATCAGGTTAAAAAAAAAAAAACAGTACACAAAGTGCCCAACTAGTTATCAAAGCGCCAAACAACCATCCAGACAAAACTGATGCGTGGAAACCAAACCTACGGCCCATTCAGACATCTTTTTATTTCTTCTGCTTGATAAAACAGATCGATTGTCATGAGTGTTTGCTCAGTGTGTCAGTTTTTACCATTGGTGTTTCATCAGCTAATTCAGGTCTGCAAAAAAATAAATACATAAATTTCCAAGCTTTTCCTACCCATTAAATAGTAAACCCTAAAAACAGACAACATGGCTAAAAAACAGATGCCATAGACTTTATAGATAAGCAAATGTATTTGATACAAGAGAACTGATCTGAACAAATGCAATTTGACTCTCGCAAGTTACCAAAAATGCCCTCTGCCTTTTAACACTTTCGAAAGAGTGCATCAGTCACAGAAGGCTGACATGACTTCAGGCCCAACCACAGAGACTTCACCATAATGTCTTGCAGATATCACATCACATGGTATATAGAAAAGCTAATCAGGGAGGACTGTCATAGACGGCAGATAATCCTAAGCATGGAGTGCAGAAGCCATTTGGGGGGATTTAGGATAGTGAACGTACTTAAAAGCTCACAGTTCAGCATAAAATATGGGAATATAGAGCCCTGAAGCCACTTGACAAATACTCCAGACATAAATATGCTGAATAACTGCAACAGTGAAGAAGACACGTGTAGTCGCCTTCATTTAACCCCTTTCTGACATCAGACATACTATCCCGTCGAGGTGGCCTGGGCCCGTATGACCACCGACGGGATAGTACGTCATATGCGATCAAGCGCGGTCTATTGCGGCCGGGTGTCAGCTGATTATCACAGCTGACATTCGGCACTATGTGCCAGGAGCGGTCACGGACCGCTCCCGGCACATTAACCCCCAGAACACTGCGATCAAACATGATCGCAGCGTTCTGGTGGCATAGGGAAGCATCGCGCAGGGAGGGGGCTCCCTGCGTGCTTCCCTGAGATCCTCAAAACAAAGCGATGTGATCGCGTTGTTCCGAACATCTCTTCCGTCCTCCTCCCTGCAGGCCCCGGATCCAACATGGCCGCAGGGGTCCTTCCAGGTCCTACAGGGACATGGCTTGTGAGCGCCTGCAAAGAGCAGGCGCCGGCAAGCCTCCAGCACTGCCTGTCAGATTGTTGATCTGACACAGTGCTGTGCAAAGTGTCAGATCAGCAATCTGACACTATATAGTAATGTCCCACCCTGGGACAATGTAAAAAAGTTAAACAATCACACTGTTTAAAAATATTTAAAAAAAATCCTAAATAAAGAAAAAAAATATATATTGTTCCAATAAATATATTTCTTCATGTAAATAAAAAAGAAAACAATAAAAGTACACATATTTAGTATCGCCGTGTCCGTAACGACCCGACCTATAAAACTGTACCACTAGTTAACCCCTTCAGTGAACACTGTAAAAAAAACAAGGCAAAAAATAATGCTTTGTCATCATATCGCCGAGCAAAAAGTGGAATAACATGCAATCAAAAAGACAGATATAAATAAAAATGGTACCGCTGAAAACGTCATCTTCTCCTACAAAAAAACAAGCTGCGATACAGCGTCATCAGCTAAAAAAAAAGTTATAGCCCTCAGAATAAAGCGATGCAAAAATAATTATTTTTTATATAAAATAGTTTTTATTGTATTAAAGCGCTAAAACATAAAAAATTATATAAACGAGATATCACTGTAATCGTACTAACCCGATTAATAAAACTGCTTTATCAATTTTACCAAACGTGGAATGGTATAAACACCCCCCCCCAAAAAAAAAAAAAAAGAAAGAAATTCATGAATTGCTGGGTTTTGTTCATTCTGCCTAACAAAAATTGGAATAAAAAGCGATCAAAAAATGTCATGTGCAAGAAAATGGTACCAATTAAAACGTCAACTCGTCCCGCAAAAAACAAGACCTCACATGACTCTGTGGGCCAAAATATGGAAAAATTATAGGTCTCAAAATGTGGTGACGTAAAAACTATTTTTTGCAATAAAAAGCGTCTTTTAGTGTGTGACAGCTGCCAAACATAAAAACCGCTATAAAAACCCACTAAAAATAGTAAATCAACCCCCCTTTATCATCCCATTAGTTAGGGAAAAATAATAAAATAAGAAAAATGTATTTATTTCAATTTTCTCATTAGGGTTAGTGTTAGGGTTAGGGTTGGGGTTAAAGTTAGGGTTAGGGTTGGGGCTAATGTTAGGGTTAGGTTTGGAGCTAAAGTTAGGATTAGGGTTGGGGCTAGAGTTAGGGTTAGGGTTTGGATTACGTTTACGGTTGGGTTAGGGGTGTGTCATGGTTAGGGGTGTGGTTAGGTTATGGTTAGGTTTGTGATTAGGGTTAGGGGTGTGTTGGAGTTAGCAGTGTGTTGGGATTGGCATCAGGGTTAGGGGTGTGTTCAGGGTAGGTTTGTGGTTAGGGTTATGGTTAGGGTTGGGATTAGGGTTAGGGGTGTGTTGGGGTAGGGGTGTGATTAGGGTTGAGGTTAGGGTTAAGGGTGTGTTGGGGTTAGGGTTGGAGTAAGAATTGGTGGGTTTCCACTGTTTAGGCACATCAGGGGCTCTGCAAACGCAACGTGACGCCCACAGACCATTCCATCAAAGTCTGCATTCCAAAACACCACTTCCCTTCCGAACCCTGACGTGCGCCCAAACAGTGGTTTACCCCCACATATGGGGTATCAGCATACTCAGGACAAATTGGACAACAACTTTTGCAGTCCACTTTCTCTTGTTACCTTTGGGAAAATACAAAACTGAGGGCTAAAAAATCATTTTGGGGGTAAAAAAAAAATTTTTATTTTCACGGCTCTGCGTTATAAACTTTAGTGAAACACTTGGGGGTTCAAAGTTCTCACAACATATCTAGATAAGTTCCTTTGGGGGTCTAGTTTCCAACATGGGGTCACTTGTGGGGGGTTTCTACTGTTTAGGTACATAAGGGCCTCTGCAAACACAATGTGACACCCGCAGACCATTCCATCAAAGTCTGCATTCTAAAACGGCACTCCTTCCCTTCCGAGCTCTGCCATGCACCCAAATGGTAGTTCCCCCTCACATATGGGGTATCAGCATACTCAGGACAAATTTCACAACAACTTTTGGGGTCAAATTTCTGCGGATACCCTTGGGAAAATAAAAAAATGGGGGCAAAAAGATCATTTTTTGTGGAAAAAAATTATTTTTAAATTTTCACGGCTCTATATTATAAACTTTAGTGAAACAATTGGGTGTTCAAAATGCACACTACTCATCTAGATAAGTTCCTTAGGTGATCTTGTTTCCAAAATGGGGTCACTTGTGGGGGATTTCCACTGTTTAGGCACATCAGGAGGTCTCCAAACGCGACATGGCGTCTAATCTCAATTCCAGACAATTCTGCATTGAAAAAGTCAAACAGTGCTCCTTCCCTTACGAGCTCTGCCATGCGCGCAAACAGTCATTTACCCCCACATATGGGGTATCAGCGTACTCAGGACAAATTGCTCAATAACTTTTGGGGTCCACTTTCTCCTGTTACCCTTGGGAAAATAAAAAATTGGGGGCGAAAATATAATTTTTGTGAAAAAAAAATATGATTTTTTTATTTTTACGGCTCTACATTATAAACTTCTGTGAAGTACTTGGGGGTTCAAAGTGCTCGCCACACATATAGATAAGTTCCTTAGGGGGTCTACTTTCCAAAATGGTGTCACTTGTGGGGAGTTTCCACTGTTTAGGCACAAAAGGGGCTCTCCAAATGTGACATGGCGTCCTATCTTAATTCTAGCCAATTTTGCATTGAAAAGTCAAATGGCGCTCCTTCCCTTCTGAGCTCTGCCATGCGCCTAAACAGTGGTTTACCCCCACATATGAAGTATCGGCGTACTCAGGACAAATTGTACAACAGCTTTTGGTGTCCAATTTCTCCTATTACCCTTGGTAAAATAAAACAATTCCTGTGAAGCACCTGAAGGGTTAATAAACTTCCTAAATGTGGTTTTGAGCACCTTGAGGGGTGCAGTTTTTAGAATGGTGTCACTTTTTGGTATTTTCTATCATATAGACCCCTCAAAGTGACTTCAAATGTGAAGTGGTCCCTAAAAAAATGGTGTTGTAAAAATGAGAAATCGCTGGTAAATTTTTAACCCTTATAAAAATAAAATTTGGTTCCAAAATTGTGCTGATGTAAAGTAGACATGTGGGAAATGTTACCTATTAAGTTTTTTGTGTAACATATCTCTGTGATTTAAGGGCATGAAAATTCAAAGTTGGAAAATTGCTAAATTTTTTAAATTTTCGCCAAATTTCCATTTTTCTCGCAAATAAATGCAAGTCATATCAAAGAAATGTTACCACTATCATGAAGTGCAATATGTCATGAGAAAACAGTGTCAGAATCACCAAGATCCGTTGAAGCATTCCAGTTATAACCTCATAAAGGGACAGTGGTCAGAATTGTAAAAATTGGCCTGGTCATTAACGTGCAAACCACCCTTGGGGGTAAAGGGGTTAAAGCCTGGGTCACACTTGCGTGTGTGATGCGAGAAACTTGCACGAGTCTCTCGCATCAATACCCAGCACTGCCGCCGGCACTCGGGATCTGAGCGTGCGGCTGCATGTATTTCTCTGCAGCCACACGCTCCGGTCTCGAGTGCCAGCGGCAGTGCCGGGTATTGCTGCGAGAGTCTCGTGCGAGTTTCTCAGATTGCACTCGCAAGTGTGACCCCGGCCTTATTCATAAATTCAATTGATGTGTGGGAAGAGATAGGAGAGGTTCAACCAGCAGCGCTAGATGCAGTGTGATTGATCAATCAAAATGTATATCTGCTACATTTAATTTACAAGGACACAATTTTTTCTTCTTAATGCACTAAAATGCAGAAGCAAGATAATACAATAGTTATTATGAGAAATAAAATCAGTGTCAGAGGGTGTGCTAGATTTTCACAAGCATGCAAACTGAGTTTTTGCACTTCTTGTGCAAACGTTTTTGTGACGGTGGAAATATATATTTTTTTTTAATGCAAAGGTAAAATACCCAAAAGCCAAACATTTAGTTGCTACTGTCTACCTCACAAAGTGTATGTCGCAAACAACTCTTTTTTGCACATCTGTTTCACTAATCTAATTAATTCACCATGAATCAAATTTTTGGTAAGTATTCACTCAACCTAGCAAAATCAGATTTAAAAAAAAATTGATAAACCCTAATAGATTTGCTTTGGTGAATTTGATCCTTGACCCAGGTGAAAAAATGTTCCTATCTCTGTTTTTTTTTGCGGCCAATCAATCCACAAAAAAATGACAGCCCTATAGACATTATGTCACAAACGTGCAAATGAACGAGACCTAATATTTCTTCTTGTTGCTGAAACCACTTTTGACTTATTCTCAAAAACTGCAAGGACATTTTTTCCAATTACGCTGTTTGAAACCCAAACTTGCATTTAGGCTATATTTACACACGGTAGGTTTGTTTCAGTCATATATTTGTTGAACTTACATTCTTTTAAGGCTATGTGCACACGATGCGGATTTTGCTGTGGATCCGCAGCGGATCCGCAGCTGCGGGTCCGCAGCAGTTTCCCATGAGTTTACAGTACAATGTAAACCTAAGGGAAACCGAAAACGCTGTGCCCATGCTGCGGAAAAAAAACGCAGCGGTTTACATTCCGCAGCATGTCAATTCTTTGTGCGGAATCCGCAGCGGTTTTACACGTGCTCCATAATAGAAAACCGCAGTTATAAAACCGCAGTGGAATCCGCACAAAAACCGCTGTAAATCCGCTATAAATCTGCAGGAAAAACTCAGTGTTTTTGCCCTGTGGATTTATCAAATCCGCTGCGGAAAAAATCCGCAGAGGACCATCCTACGTGTGCACACAGCCTTAAAATTCTTTGTTTCTGTGGGATGTCCATGGATTTCTACAAAGTTCAATAAGATGAATGAGAAAGCCTATAAAAATAATCTTGTACAACTTAGTTACATACCCTGTTACATACACCTAGAAGGTGCTAATAATGTTCACAACTATATATATGAGCCTCAGTCAGGAATTTTATTAAACACCCAGCCTGAAAACTTGCATTTACATGCACAGCACATGTGGATGCTCAGGTTTCATTTTTTTGTCTTGCTTTGCACCCTTGCTTTGGAAGATTACTGTCCCAATCCTCTACAATTTTTTTGCACTCACAGAAAGGCTTGTAGTTGGAAGTGTTGGCCATGCTGTGTACTGACCACCATTTCCTCACAACAATAGGCCAGCAGCCTGTAGAGGAGGGAAATGTGTGATGTCACCAGTAAGGCGTGGATTCCCTGGGCTAGCTGCTCTACTGCAGCCAGAGCCTAGTGTGTCTTTTGCAGAGCTGTGCCTTTATGTAATATGCTTTTGTATATATATATATATCTATATATATATACTAATAGAGCAGTTGTGTGAATATAAAAAAAGTGCATGTGCTTATTGTAGCTAGATTTTGTTTATGCATTTATGTACATGTTTTTAATTTTACTTTTCAATTATAAATGTGTCATGTGTTTGTTTTATAAATAGTTATTTTTTTAAAAACAAACCCATTTATATCAGTTGCATCTAATTTGACTGTCTACAGTAAGATCGTGCAAAGTGCTCAAGTAAGAAACATATATTTGTTGAAATTCTTGTTTTTTTGTAGAGAAGGTAAAGTGCAAAAGTCTTACATCTATTACAAGAAAATATCTATTTGTTTTCAGAATTGCATTAATCTATTGCACTAATTATTTTTTTTTAATCCAGCATTATTATTTATTTTATTTTATTCATCCTTCTGAAATAGCTTGTACATGCTAGTGATAGACCAAGCAATGTCAACTGTAATGTGATATCTCCTGCCTCCCCTGGATATATTGTTTGGACTAAAAGCCTTGATAAGTACTTAAAAAAAAAGTAGAAGCCTGAGAGGCAATAATAGTCTATAGTTCATATTAGCTAATAATATTCTTTTAAAATTCTATCTCATTCACACTTTAAATCTTTAATATATATCATGTTGTTAAACACAATTTTTCTAATTCGACTAAATACATATTTAAAAAAAAAAAATAGTTATACTTAAAATAATAAGTTAAAGGCATTTTCTGAAGTTGTTTTTTTTTTAAACTAACCTCATGGGATATGATGATTGCAAAATTTCCATTTTCTAAAAGATTTGTGTGTCACACGCTTTGCAAAAATGTGATTTTTTTTTATTTTAGAAATTCTTTTTACTGATAGAAATTCATTGTAAACAGCTTCTCATAAGTAACTGTTAGCACAATACACCTATAAATTGACCTACTAATTATACTACAGCTGAGAATATATCATATATATATATATATATATATATATATATATATATATAGAATAATTTATGTGTTCCTATGCCCAGCGTTTAGTCTCCGTTGCTGGCTTCTCGTTTGCATAGACGGACACCTCTTTTGTCTTTACTGTCAGACACAAAGCCCTGGAATCTGTGCTGGGAATCCTGCACTTCAATGCGAATTATAATGAATATAGCACATAACTATGAAAGGAATGTCTCTTTTCACATCGATCTATCACACTGGAATTCTTTTGTGCAAAAAAAAAATGTATAAAAAAAAATAACTATATATGTTCAGACTATAATATTACTAATAATTAAAAAATAATGCAGTGGATGCAAAATAAGAACTCCTAGTATAATAATCAGCATTTATCCAATAGGTATTGAAAAAAAAAAGATTGGGCGAAAAAAATAAAGATTGTTAACTAATAATCGCAAAAAAGTGATTGTGCAATTATCAGCAAAAGAATTAAAAAGCAATAGTTGGATTCTAAAAGCATGAATCTCCTTATGTAGAGAGGACGATCTCCCAGGCACTAAATAGCACTGGATAGGGCAGGATCATTGCTGCAGCCGCAGCACTAAAACCAAGCTGTTGTTTTAATAGGGCAATAAAAATGAATTATGGTTAAACGCCTTGTAGCTCTGAGCTTCTGGATGGAATCCCCAGTCTGGAGCAATACGTAAGAGGGGTTTTATATTTGTGTGAGCTGCAATTGATCTCCTTGATGACATTCTCATTCATAGAAAGCATTTGATTTATGAGCTTAGGAAGAATTGCATCAAGCCACATCTAGATATTATTGCATTATTGCTTAAAGCAGCCCTTTAACATCACATCCAGTTGTGTACACAGATTCTGTATAATACTGTATTTACAAACTGAGTGTGCCTATATGTGTGTGTATATATGTATGTATATACACACACATATATATGTGATATATATGCGATATCGTGCAACTCTGGTGGGGGAGGGGAGATTTGTCTATGCATTCATATACTAACCTGTAATAGTGCAGATTAATTCGATCTCATCCCCCTATATATTGACACTTGTACATTATTTTATTTTCCAGATCTGTCCCGGATCTTCACAGATTATCAACAAGATTGAATTTATTTATTTTTTTTTTATTTATTTTTTTTTTCTTGTCATCAGCCAAATGCAAATCTTAAAGGTATATATTTACCATTTTCATCTTTGGGTATTATTGTATTTAATGAAAAAAAATTAACCGATTTGTTACAACATCCATAGAAAAACAAAATTATCTAAGTTTTGCCTTTTTAATAAAAAATAAATTCAAACAAAAATATATTTATATTTCTCATATATCTCTAATAAATATCTTTTTATATACAAACATTCCTAAGGGATTTTGTGAATTGTTCATTTCGTGTGCTTATTTATTTTCCTCTGAATTGCCTTCTATGGACATAAAAAAAAATGAAAATCCAGCAACCATAAGGGTGATAGTAAAAAAAAAAGAAATCTGTAGGATATAGTTATTTATTCTACAAAAAAATATTTGTAAGACAAGGATGTAATTCAAAAAGGAAAAAAAAAAATAAAAAGAAAGTGAGAATATATTTATATATCAGCACTTTCTTCTAGAGGCCTCACTTATTGCTTTCAATGGGTTAACAGAAAAAAAAATGGGTCACAATGAAATACTGAAATGGCTGTAAGATGCAAATAGTAATAATAATAAAAAAAATGGTTTTGGAGGGGGACAGAAAATTAACCATTTCGTGGCTGATGGGGGATTCAGTAGTTGAGATGCTGCAAGTCAATTGTGGTAAATGTGTCTGTGAAAAAATCAAAACTGTCTGCGGAGATATCTACAGGGCTGTCCAAAGATCCTGGTAAACTAGGGGACACTGTATCTGAGAGCTGGAGGCAGGAATCTGAGGAGAAGACATTGAAGTCTGATAGGGAAGCCACATCTAGGGCCTCATCAGGGCTGTCACTGGGAAGTCCAGCAGCTGCAGAGTCCTGGCCCATTGTGGATGACAAGCAGTTCTGAATAGTGGGGGACTGGTGCTGCTGGAAATGTCTAAGATTTTTCTCACTGCTGGATAATGGGGAAACTGGGAAGCTCTGAGGATCCCCATTGTGTGCATTCTGAGCTTGCTGCTGCTGGAAAGTGTATCCATCCCTCTCCAGTAAAGCCCCAGAGACATTGCTGAGAGCCTGCTCAAACAGAGCCTTCTCCTTATCTCCACCATCAGCCTTCTCAGAGTCCTCCAAGCTTTTACACTTCCCTTCCCCATTCTGATTCTCCTTACACTGGGTCTGTCTCTTGTGCTTCATTCTTCGATTCTGGAACCAAACTTTCACTTGCCTCTCGGTTAAATCCAACAAAGCAGCAATCTCTACCCTCCTGGGTCTGCACAGATACTTGTTGAAGTGGAATTCTTTCTCCAGCTCCAGCAATTGTGTATTGGTGTATGCGGTCCTCAGTCTTCTAGAACCTCCACTGCTATTATCCTGAATTTCAATGATTTCTGGAAAAGGCATAAAACACAACTCCAGTCAGTCCTCATGAAAAGGCATAAAACACAACTCCAGTGAGCAATGCATAAATCACAATGATATCTCCAGGCTTTGCACTAAAATGGCCGACCTGTGTACAACAAACTTCATCCCCTCGTTGTTTTATTTTGCAAACATGATATATGTCATTAAACACTATCCCTTTTCCATATATTTCTCATTTTTTTTTGCATTCTAAAAATTACCATCAGTTATGCGGATGTCAATTTTATAGGTTAAAAAAAAAAAAGTTATGAAAGACTTTAAAAGTGTCCAAATAATAAATGAAAAAGATACTTAAAAATATTAAATATTACAGTATAAACTTTCAAGTAAAAAGTATAGTCTGAACAAAGCCAAGTCCATTGAATCGCAAACTTGGCGGTGATTAAAAAAAAAGTTCTTGAAGTTTGTAACTTATTGGGAAGAAATATAGTAAAATGAGATACTCTAAGAATAAAGGCGAATTCTTTGTAGTGGTGAGCACTGACCTTTGTGGCTGAGGCATGCTGCAGCAGCGGGGGCACTGGCGGCCGGAGGTACGGGGGGCTTCTTGGATGCCTTCTTCTCCTTCATCCAGGGATACTCCGGGGGCAGGGAGCCGGCTGCTGGCACAGGACTGCTGCCGGCGCTGCTGCCACCATTGGGGCTGTGTTTGGGCCGGCTGTGGCGAGGGTGGCTGCCTGGATTCAGGCTGGGGATGGTCTGTTCGAAAGGAGGAGGAATAAGTGTCGAGTGTGAAAGCGCAGAGCTCTTGATTGATGAACTTTGAAATGTCTCAGCGACAGGGGGAAAGGATGTCAGGCACTCAGCGAGCGACGGCTGACTATTGATAAAGCCAATCTCTCGCTCAAATTCGTAATTCATGGCCCTCTGCTCCTGCGAAAAGTTCGCACAAACCAACGACGGCGAAAAAAAATCATAAAAATCCTGGATGGGGTTTTTTTTTTTCTAATTCACTGATTACAGCCGTATGGGGACTGTGCTACTATTAAACTATTGAATTCATGGAGACAAGGTTGAAATTGGACCGAATTGGTTGTCACATGATTGCTCCTGCCCAATGACAATTTGGGGTTTAATCAAAAGAAGCCACTGTCTGTGTGATTGATCCAAAAAAAGTCAAGAAGGAACGCCTCATTGTATGGCAGCTAGGCTTTTATTTACACATGATCCTCTGCAGCCAGGGGTAGACCCTCTGCCCCATCCCCAAATATAGCATATATGTAATATGTATGGAGGGGCTGCTGCTGCTCCACTCTGCTCTGCAGCACTTTGTCTGCTCTGCACTCACACAGCACATTGTCTCAGCCTGCAGGGAGGAGGTCTGCTCCACACAGATCATTTAGGAACCCAAATCTGACGCCTTAAGTCAGTAACCCATTAATCTTCAAAGTTTTGACACCAAAGACCCCTCCATCCCTGATACATAAGAACTCACAGCCAGGCACCATTTACATTTGGGGTTGCACTGTACTTATCATATGTTGCTTTTGTGTGTGTGTGTGTGTGTGTGTGTGTGTGTGTGTGTGTGTGTGTGTGTGTGTGTGTGTGTATATATATATATATATATATATATATATATATATAGTGCTCTGTGGTCAACTGTGCAGTCTATTGTTTTGTTTTTATCACTTCCACATATGGGAAGCATGAGGACAACTCTTGATCTGTGTGAACATTTTACAGCTCTGCAAAATGGCTGCACATGACAATAGATTTCCTTTCTCTATTGAGGTAATGTGTGTTTATGAATAGACAGAACAAGGTGAGTGATTTTTTCTACTGCACTAGATTGTGGAAAGGATAACGATCAGTGGAGGCTTGGGGTATACTACTACTGTCCTATCCATCTTATTATACTATATTCAATATAATGTTAATCCTTTATTATATTTTGCAGCAATTTTTTTATCTGAGTGTCTATATCTAACTCTGTCTCTCTCTTTCTCTCTATACACATACATATAGATATACACATACATATATAAACATATATATGTATATATATAAGACACATATATATACATACATACATGTATAAACAAACACATATATATATATATATATATATATATATATATATATAAAAACACATATGCAATGTTGTTTCATATATGTATGTATTTGCACATTGTTTCTTCTTACATAATTTAACATCTGTTTACAGCAAATATAATAGATATATATGATGTGTCTTTACATACTTACATCGTTATGTTGAAAAAGGTCTCCTAATAAACAAGCAATTAATCATTCCTAGCCACGATTTAAAAGAATAGGTGACATTGTTGATAAGGCAGCAAATATATTGAACGTTCAGATTAAAAGTCGATTTTAGATGATCCCTGTAAACACACAATTTGGATATTGTAGATCTCACACAACATGGTATTAAGCCGCAGTTTGCAGGAGACTGCAGGAACACAAGGCAGTAGTTAGATGGAAGGTTTTTAATTTTCTTGCTTTTATTCCAAACAAAGCTGGAAGGAAGTCTGTGTGTGATCAATCTTTCTTGCCAAATGGTTTGACAGCTTCTGGCCCTAAAGATCACATTTAAAGCTTCTTGTTTCTTCCAAGATCAAATGTTACTGGGAAAGAGGTTTCAGGGAGAAATGCAGCTAAAGAAGAGCTAGTAACTTCTTTTTGCTTGATTTCTTGGGATACATTCACATAGCAGGTATGACACCTTTCCTTTGTGTTATGTCCAAGGCAGCGTCTCCATATAAAGCTGGAAATTATATAATTCTCTGGGTGGATGGATGTGTGCAGATGGAATTGAGCTTTGTTAGAGTAATGTGTGTGGGTGTGTGGATTCCTAAAATCCAAGCTCCCTTCCCCTACAGCAGGAAACAAAGAATTTCACTGTGTTCACATTTTATAATTTCATTGTTAATTATATTATCAAACAAAATTCAGCCAGCAAATGTACAAAAGGTGATTTCTATTATATCCATAAAGCAGGATCAAGGCGCTTCATGTTTAGATTGTCCAGCAATGTACAATGTACCTACAACATATGGTAACCAGGAGCAGCATTAAAATAATACATCATGTCCTTCAATCCAACACCCATGCCCTTGAGGATAATTATGAACACAAATAAGGTCTTATTCTCTGTACGCTCTTCTAAACCCTTTAGTAAGAAATACTAGGAACGAAAAATATACATTTATGTTTGTGTGTGTGTGAAATCAATAAATGTCCATGTATTGCAAAGTATATGAATATATATATACAGATATGCATATATACTCCCATTTTATATATATACATATATAGTGTGTGTGTGTGTGTGTGCACAAATGCATATATATTGAAATATATATATATATATATATATATATATATATATATATATATATATATATATATATATATATACATATTTACATATTTAGCAGTACTTCAGGCTTTGGCGCAGGTAATATGATACAGGACCTGATGCTATGTAGTTTTCTTCCACTTATCCTGATATATTCCAGGGCCTGGCTTTCCCTATTATTTTTCTTAAACATTTTTTATATAAGGATAGTATGAAGGAATTATAAATATCCAAAAAAGCAATGTATTGTATTAAACAATGTGTATATACTGGAGCAGTAGGATGTGCTGGGGAGATAATAGATAGATATATATGGGATAGATAGATAGATAGATATATAGATAAATAGATACATACATACATAGATAATAGAAGATAATAGATAGATATACCCTCTACATCCTACTGTTTTCAGGGTATTATGTATGTGTGTATCTATATATATATATATATATATATATATATATATATATATATATATAGTTTAATAGATATTTATCTGAATATTACTCATAGATGTATAAGATACACGACCACATATGCTTATATACTTTTTTGTATTATTATTATTATTGTTGTTTCTCTTTCTCACCCTTCCTGTGTCTAATGCTCTCACACATGTGCCCACATCCTTTGATTTGTTTGATTTGGTATTCTGCCTTTTGTGTGTATCCCGTCTTTTATTTTTTTATGTAACAACAAAGCCACCCACAGAAATGTTCATTACTACGGAAAAGTGTAGGAGTAAAATGTGCATTTTCGTACAATGAGCTCCACTAGAAGATGCAGAGAGAAGCAATCACTCCGTGTGACCAGATGCTTGAGAGCTGATGCTGCAGATTGGAGCACAACATGGCGTAAGAAGCCCATCAGCACAAAGCTATTACCTACCGGACCTCCATTATCAGCCATCTTATCAATCAACCTCACCGTCTCCCTCTCTGGGTCTCTTATACAAAAGAAGCTGCTGTGTTTCCTTTCCTACATTTATTTCCAAGCTGCTCCATTTAAATGACAATTTAGACCTAATACAGATTGGTAATAATATAAATTGTAAATGTACTATTTCAAGTGTGAGTATATACATATATATATATATATATATATATATATATATATATATACATATACATATACTTTACTGTACTATTAACCCCTTATGCTATATAATGTCATATATAAACAAGTATACAAATGTTGATATTTTATCTACCATTTTATTGCATCTTTAAAGAGGAGAATTATTCTTTGTTACCAATGTTCCTTGTGCCATTATCCCATCCAACAAAAGGCCAATGACCAGACATGAATGTATTTACTATGTATCGTTTATAAATATGAGAGATGGTATAAATAAAATGTAAACAGTTCGATATATTTGTTTGCAGAAAAAAAAATAAATTAACCGGGAATGATGCCCCAGCATACACACATAATGACTTACAATTGTAATGACCCTGTACAATCGCTTTTTTTTTAAGATATTTGTCTAGCAATTTAAAGGAAGTGCAATAATGATTAAATTCATTTCCCTGTGGGATAAGAAATGTAGGAACAAATTCACATTCAAGAAGATATTTTCATATAAAATTTGTTCTTATTACCCTGTTTGATAAAAGTGTAGAATAAAATACAAAGACATCTGCTCCAGATAAGTGTTCATGATAGATGACTGGAACTATACAAATAAAACAAAAATCTTCAAATAATATTGCAGACGAAAAAAAAATAATGTAAAAATTATAAAATAAAGGAATTACTTGGATTATCGGTTGATAAAAATAAGAAATGTCATCGATCTCCCTAACACACATATTGGTGTCCATTACAAATGTGTCAACTTAGGTGCTTCCTGAATTCTTCCCTGAGAGCTATGATGAGAAGATAATTCTGTATATGTAGGGTGGGAGTCACAAGGTCCATGGTGGTGATTACTGTTCATGGGTCCTGGTCCATTGTAGTCCATGCTGGAGGAGGAATGAGTCAGATGAGATAGACCAAACATGGAGGCTCCTGAATTAGTCATGGATTCCACATAATTGCTCCCCACATAGACGGGGCTTCCCTGTACATGAGGATTTCCATAGCCTCCACTGCCTTGGAGTGGATGAGTGTCATATTCTGGGGTGACAGCAGCAGTTCCTGTGTATCTCTTCTGATGAGGGGGGCAGCTGTTATGATGAGGGCTGGGGTATGGAGCAGGCACACCATAAGAGTTTGGATGGGGTTTATTAAACGCTGGGGGTGACTGAGGTTCATAAGGGACACTGTTTACTAATGAATGCATAGAGTTCAGATACCCCCCAACAGCTGGTGGGGGGACAGGGCTCCTGCAGGGTGAGGGGCCACCCGATGACGTCATCATGGATTTCCCTTTCTGATCCTTTTTGTATTTCATTCGTCGGTTCTGGAACCAGATCTTTATCTGCCTCTCTGTGAGGTTGAGCAAGTTTGCCATCTCCACCCTTCGAGGCCTGCACAGGTATCTGTTAAAATGGAACTCCTTTTCCAGTTCTACCAGCTGGGCGCTGGTGTAAGCCGTGCGGGCCCTTTTGGAAGAAGATTGCCCAGGGGGACTTTTGTCACCAGCACAACTCTCACCTGCAGGGACCATCAAATAAAGCATGAGAACACAGACTGACAACTTTTTCAATGATCACCCACAGAGAAGCTACATAATACTACTAGTTATCTAAAATAATAAATATTAAGTATTATTTTAAGGTAAAAATAACTTTATTCTAGTTACATTTTAGGCCACATTCACACTAGCAGTATTTGGTCAGTATTTTATATCAGTATTTTTAAGCCAAAAGGAGTGGAACAATCATAGGAAAAGTCTAATAGAAACATATGCACCACTTCTGTATTTATCACCCACTCCTGGTTTTGGCTTGCAAATACTGATGTAAAATACTGACCGTGTGAACATTAGGGAAAGATAACTTAATACTCAGGGGGCATGAGGGCTCCTAACTGGGTTTATCACTCAGCTTTCCCAAGTTTCAGAATGGCGAGCTTGTCTAAATAGTTATTACTTCTTGGGTAGCAAGACTCAAATCTAGATAGGTATGTCATGTATATGAAATGGGATATTTCATAGCCATTGAGAAATCAGGAAAAGTTGGGTGGGAGCTGTAATATCGGTTTAAATAAATCAGTTTGGTTAAACTTTTTTTTTTTTTTTAATAATAATAATAATAATAATAATAATAATAATAACAATGCATAGTAAAATGTATCTGTTTATTACAGTTTAAAAAGTAGCAAAGGTAAAAAATTATTATTATCATACATTAGCTCAATTTTTATTTTTTATATTATTATTATTGATAAAATATATTAATTGATATATCAATATAACTTTTGGATATTATTATTGCTATAATATAATCATAATAATCATTATCATAATATCAAACATTTTTAGATTTTACAGAATAGAAATGTATAAGTTTCATAAAATCTGACCATAAAACAAACTCTAGGTAATAACAATGATAACAGCACTTATATTTTTGGAGAAGCAGTGCTGCATGAAGCTGACCTCCTTCTTTTGTGTAACCACATGGTAGCTGCTGTGTGTGTGAAGAAAGATGGCTCCTCTCCCTGACCCACTGCTATGCATGGAGGAGACTGGAGGAGCCAGATGGTAATGATAACCGAGCCTGCCTGCCAAGTCCCCTCAATGTTATGGTTACAGACATCTTATAATGCATTCAAATGCTGTTGTGAAATTTATATACAAGAAATCCTCCTCTCTGGAAACACCTGCACAAAACGCCAACATTTACAGCGTTCTCCGGTTATCAACCCTACAGAAGAGGATGAGGAAGAGCTGCGTTTCTGCAATACTCTATTAACCCCTGAGGCCCCAGACCAAGGGAATAAACAGAAACGTTGGCTGAAGGCTGCAGGGATTCTAGCTGAAAGGCTACTGCGCATGTGCACACGGAAGTGACCAGGAGCAGTATAGAAGGAGGGGGGATGTAGGGGGCCGGCAGAGAGCAGAGGGAGAAATTGGAAAAGGCAGAAGCAGAGGGACACATTGCTGCCTATAGGTACATTCTATAGTCTCCAGATCTCTAAATTCTATACATTTACTTGTCATGGATAATTCTCTGCAATCATGAAATTAACTGAACTGTCAGGAAATCTTCATACAAGAGCACTCAATAAATCATAGGACTCCTGGTCTCTATATTAGATGGAATCTAATTCTATCCAATAATTGTATCAGACAATTAATTGTCATTAGTACAGCTGCTGTATGTCTGATAGCAGAGTGCTGTCTTCATCTTAGCTGTGGTCACAGTGCCTGGGAGTTATAAAACTTCATGGTTTTATTATTAAGCCCTTTACTGTGTAACTGTAATCCTCATTAAACTCTTCATCTATTCACCCACTCTTATCATCTCCACTTTGTGGAACTTTTTTTTTTTTTTTTACTAGAAATTATCTAGTAGTAGAGATATTAGCCAAAGTAATACATGTATTTATTGTCTAAACATATTCATGTGAGGCGAATAATAACACTGCTACATACCATGCTACTATATTATGTGTATTCTTCTGCATATTCTACCACTATGAATGTCTATTGTATCATTTGTGAAAAAAAGTTATTACTTTATTTATAACAAATATATCATGTTATTATGTCCTGATAGATAGATACATAGATAATAGATAGACGATAGATTAGATAAATGGATGATAGATAAATGGATGATAGATAGATAGATAGATAGATAGATAGATAGATAGATAGATAGATAGATAGATAATAGATAGATAGATAGAAGGAAAATAGATAAATAGATAGATTGATAGATAGATATAGTGATAGATAGATAATAGATAGATAGAGTGATAGATGATAGATAGATAGATAGATAGATAGATAGATAGATAGATAGATAGATAGATAGATACAGTGATAGATAGATAATAGATAGATAATAAATAGATAGATAGGTAGAAGTGATATATAATAGATAGATCGATAGATAGAGTGATAGATAGATAGATAGATAGATAGATAGATAGATAGATAGATAGATAGATAGATAGATAGATAGATAGATAGATAGGGTAATATATAATAGATAGATAGATAGATAGATAGAGTAATATATAATAGATAGATAGATATTGGATAGATAGATAGATAGATAGATAGATAGATAGATAGATAGATAGATAGATAGATAGATAGATAGATAGATAGAGTAATATATAATAGATAGATAGATAGAGTAATATATAATAGATAGATAGATATTGGATAGATAGATAGATAGATAGATAGATAGATAGATAGATAGAGTAATATATAATAGATAGGATATAGATAGATAATAGATGGTGAAAAAAAAAATAGAGACTTATCAAAAAAGTGTAAAGCCTTAGTAATGTTGCAGCTGCTCCCTCTCCAGTAGGCCCACACATCCGCCATCAGTCCTGCTCTACCTGCACAGTGCAGACTTCACCGCAGTCTACATAGATGTTAACTCCTTGTGTCCCACACTTCGCTTCCCTGTAAGTTGTGCACCAGGTGTGAGTTAGGTGGGGACTTTACCTGAGCTGGAGTTTCCTCCTCCTGCGGCTGCTGCCGTTGTGGTTGCTGCTGCCTTCTGCTTAGTGTTCTGCCGAGATTCCTTCATCCAGGGGAAGATCTGCTTGGACATGGTGGGTGAGGAGATGTTGGTGGCCTTGGTGGTGGACGCTGTGGCTGAGCTGTTGGCATGTTGGTCAGGTGGGGACACAGAGGGTGGTGTTGGCTGATGATGATCTTGGCTTGATTGACTATTGATGGCTCTCATGCAGCTCTCATTGATGTCGGTGGCCTTGTGATGTGGCCCTGTGCTGCCAGGTGACTGCAGGGAGCAGGCAGGTCGATGATAGTCACTTTCCAGGGGATATTGCTGCGGACTTGCATTATAAGAGTAACCATTGGCTCCTGGGTAGGGGTATCCACCATAGATCGCAGAGCTGTCGTAGTAGGTCGCTTTTTGCATTTCGTTGTTTCCCAATATTTATTTCACAAACTGACAGGGTCCTGACACCCGTAAAGAATAACATTGGCACCCTGAGTCACGTGGTGCGTTTCCTCCAATGGCCTCTGTGGTCAGACCTGTGGTGGAGAAGAAGCAAGTTACAGTCAGGAGATGGGAAAGATCCATCTTACTTACAATAGCTAAGTGACATGAAAGCCAGCAAGGAAAAAGTGCTCAGCAATATTGAGAAGTGTGTATTAAGATGATAGGGCTGCTCACTAACGTCCAACTAATTCACACTCAGCCAGAAATTACACTTCAATGCAGTGTGAATGACTACATCATAGGTCACAGTGTGCACAGCCCTCCCCTGCCCAGCAGAGCACACAGACACCATTACATGTGTAATCCTGCTCACTGCCCTGGACACACACATCAAGTACATATGGAGTCCTGCTAGCTTACTGCTGGGAACACAAACACATTGCTGAATAGCACAAGACACTTTGTGGGTAACAATATAAATCATAGTTATTCATTTAGATGTATTTTACATGTATTTTTATTTTATGCAAACAAAGGCACCTTTTACTAGTTACTCATGTGCTCATATAGGTCTGCATGTGTGTCTCCAGAAGTAAGCACATTGATATCGATATACAGAATATAGATACATATGAGATTAATAAATAGATACATGCATAGATAGATGGATAGGTAGATAAATTATAGATACAAACATACATTGATGATAGAGTAGATAGATAGGTAATAGATAAATATGAGATAGATAGATATGATATCAATAGATAGATATGATATTAATAGATAATAGATATATATGATATTATTAGATATTAGATAAATAAATATGAGATAGATAGTAGATAGATAAATATGAGATAGATAGATAGATAAATATGACATAGATAGATAGATAGATAGATAGATAGATATAGATAGATAGATAGATAGATAGATAGATAGATAGATAGATAGATAGATAGATACATAGATATGGGATAGATAGATAATAGATACATAGATATGGGATGGATAGATAATAGATACATAGATATGGGATGGATGGATAGATAGATAGATAGATAGATAGATAGATAGATAGATAGATAGATAGATAGATAGATAGATAGATAATAGATACATAGATATGGGATAGATAGATAGATAGATAGATAGATAGATAGATAGATAGATAGATAGATAGATAGATGATACATAATTTGCTGTTTCCACCTATGCATTAATAACACATGAATGCACATTAGCAGACATATGCCACCTTGACATTTTATAACAATAAATGTTCCGGCACAGATCACCTTTATGATTCTCACCACTCTCCTTTTGATGCCAGCTGACTGCCCTCACCCACACACACGTATGTGCCTCTCACTGTCCCCTTACAATCTGATATATCTCATGTTGGAGATAACCTTAGCTCTAGGGCCGCATTGTAAATCAAAGTTATTGTTCACACAGAGCACAGTATTGACTTATTAAACACTCGTTTATCAAAGAACAGATATCGCCTCCTTTGCCCAGGCCTACACTGCAATATTTTACCTGCAGCCAAAGCACTATTACAATTACCTGCACATCATGTGATATAGGATAATAATAGGAATCATAGCACTGAAGATCATATGAAAAATAATGGAATACTCATACTATCAGTTTTGTTCCACAGAATATTAGATATATTAGATATATAGAATATTACATATATGAATAAGATTAGATATATTTTTTGCTCAAGTTTTTGTTCAATTGCCATAAAATGATAGTAGCTGAATGTTCCTCTATTGTTACAGTTCTGGAGACTGTGGGATACAAAGTCTTCAAATGAAATTATCGATATAATATAGTAACAATTAACTGGTCAGTATGGATATTTCCGCAGACACATATTACTAGTATGAAGACTTATGATCTTATAATGTACGACATATTTATGGCCAATGACAAAAATAAGATGAGAATGTTAATAAACAAACAACATAAAAAGTCAGTTGCCTTGTAATGTGATTAGTCCTCACATGAAATGTACACAATTCTACCTGTTAAAACATGATGGATCTGAAAAAAACACCAGGAACCAGAAAGACCAGCAGCGTTCATCTCCATGACCACGGCATGAACTTTCTGTGCAGCCCCTAACGATAATAGGTTCTGTCTTTGCAACTGCTCTGTAATTTGATGTATGGGGGTCATTTGGCTAGCGAGAGAGTAGATGATGGAAACACAAGCCATAAAATACTTCTAGGATCCTGTCTATCTTTTGTTAAATCTTCATGTTTACCTATCTCCAAATAACTATTTAAACTGAGCTACAACACAATAGCAATGCATAGAAAATGCCCTAGAAAGCAAACAGCAAGTTATAAAGAAATAGAAAAAAAAGCTACATTTCTGAAGGTTCTATTTTATTCACTAATCCTATAGAAAAATTGTCTAGCTGTAAAATTAATTAAAACATATTATATTATATATACATGCACACAGCTAACATAATTCAGAATATTATTTGTAATGCTATAGAGTGCATTAATGTCCATAGTATAGTGATAAAAAAATGCAACTATTGGTAAATATTATAATAATTATTTTTTTAATCAAAATAACATAATTTATGTATCCTAAAAGTTCAATATTTTATTACTCTGATCCCCTTTTTTTATTGTATTGAAATGCCACTCCTGCAGACCTCCAATGCCAATTAGATATTTAATCTTTCAAAACCATAGCTATGAAATTAAGAATTTTGATTAACTCTTAAAATGCAGGCAAAGAGTTGGAATGTAAACCACATCTGCTCCTTATATGATATAACAATTAAATGTAATTGTTTCAGATCAACAACATATATTAAAACTACTGGGCCGGTGCAATCAAATGTAGAATTACAGTGCTAGGACCCTGAAGTGATGCTATGAGGTACTGAATCATTTCAGTTTAACTGTGAAAACTGTAAAATTAAAATATTAAAATTATATATATGTAAAAAAAAAACTTTGCCAAATTGATTGTGACGAAGCAATGCTGGAGGGTGATCAGTATTAAAGTTCTCTGAGCTACAGCGTGGAGGTGAAATATAGAAATGTTTGTAGGATTAATAACAAAAGAAATAAGTTATCTGTAAGATTCAGTGGTCAGATATAGCTAGGAACTATGTAGACGAAAAAAAAAAGAGCCTGTATTAGCAAACTATACGTATCAGTCATTCCTTGAAAGGAAGCTTGAGCTTGTGAACTCTTCTTGAACCGAGATTTAAGACTATGGTCATAAATCACTGGGACATAAACTCCACCATTCACAAGTGATAGAGGATTTCTGGCCGTCTTACCTTGGATTCTGACGACTGATGCAGAACACCACAGACTTGTCCTCCAGTTCGGGCTCCAGAACCAGCAGATCTGGGTCCCCCCACCCTCCTTATGTCCTGGGCATCATGAAGGGGCCAAGGATAGGACCAGCAGCACCTCTCCTGCTCTATCACCTAAAAGCACCAGGACGAGGACAGCCTTCAGGAAACCTCAGCAAGAAATGTCTGCCAAAAAAATCTGGACAACCCCTAAGGTTACATATGGGCGACCCCGGTCACCAAGATAAGAGCTATCAACTCACAGGGCTCTCCAAGTGTAGTTCCACAGACACAAAAATGGTATGTTTCTTACTAATATTGCCTGCTGAATGATGCTAGATTCCAGGGAGAATATTCATCTGGGAACAGGGATGTGTGGGGGGAGAAAAAAAAAGGAGAAAGACATTTAAAGTCTAGGGAGATGGGGTAGACATGGAAAGAAAAATAAAATAACATGAAAAAATGGAGGGAGGAGTATCCAGGACCCTGTGAAAGGAGGCGGCTCTGGGGTTCTGGAAAATTATGCTAATGATGAACACAGCCTCAGTGCAACATGGGATCTATTGCTCTTTCATTAATTCTCTAATTTATCGCAGGGATATATCTTTAAAACAAGTTCTGGCCGAGCTTCATGGTGAATATTCAGAGTCACAAATACACTGTGGAGCAGAAATCTCACCCTGAGAATGAAGTCTGATCAAGTGATGGCCTATTTAAAGTGCTACAAAAAGATATCAAATTCATCTGAAATCCAGGCAAAAAGTCCTGTGATACATGAATAAAGATTTATATGGAATATATGTATAGAAACATGAGCCTTTTCCAGAAACAATTCCCCCCATAGAAGTCTTATTCTTTTTCAGTAGGGATTAACGAGCCTTGGGGTTGTTCTGAAAAATGATTTGGCCAAGACCAGGTGTTACAAATATAAGATGAATGTTTCAGACTATTGTGAGCAAGAATAATACAGAAAAGGCACAGGATAAGGCAGGGACATAAAGGGCTATAAGGCCGGGTGGCCTCTTCTGCATACCAATAGTTTTTTTTTGTCATTTATGGGCAGACAAGATTTATTGCACTATGCACCAGGGCTGTAAACGGGGCATTAAAACTGGAATCACTTGCTCCTCGTGGCATATTGCAATGGCAGCACATGAAAGGAGGCAGCGTAGGAGGAGAAGGTGGTAGAAAGCCACGACGAGGCATTTCCATTGAGTCCAGGGCTCGGGGTTGTATCTGATGAAAGCCGATGTGGTCAATCATTCACCCCACTACTTCTCACATTGCTGATCTGAGCTTCTTTTTATTTCAGGGCTGCCGGGATAATAACACTTACAAGCCCAAGCTTGGACACTGCACCTTTTTTTTTTTTCCTAATGTCTTCCAGACTGGAGCGCACATGAATCTGCTAAATCATACTGAACCCAAAACACCAGGGCGATCACTAGGAATAGAACCCATGATGATTATTATTATTATGGGAAAGCTTTAATTCCATTGCAGGAAGAGGCTCCTTATATCAGGTACAGTCTCATGTTGTAAATCACTTCTATGGGGCTGCTCTAGAACGTGCCGCCTGGTTATTGTCTGCAGAGATTGATGGGATTTGGTTGAATGTTGCACACTGCATGTATTTATTTAGTGCTTTATATATATCTCCAATTTAGATGAACAGATGCTTGTAAAATGTTATGTGCACAATAAAATCTTACTACCTAGTGCGACTGGCCTCATTGTATACAGGGCGGAAAAAGATATGGCAATCACCATCATACTATAGAAATCAGTGCAGTTAATATTATGTATAAGGCTAAAACGCATCGATAAGGGCCAGTGATTATATCAAATGCACGTAATGTCACATAAATTGGCGTTTATCTTTTTCTTTTCAATTCAATATTTTGAGAGAGCAGTATATAAATGCATGTATATAGTAATATAGTACATATAACAAAATCCAGGTTTATATATATATATATATATATATATATATATATATATATATATATATATATATGTGTGTATATATGTGTATATATATAAAATGAAATTTGGAAAAAAGAGTTTAAAGAAAATATCATACCATTCATATTCATATTACTATTGTATTCATTATTTTCCTTATCGGTCATTATAGTAAAATGAAGATTTAGTTGGAAAAGACCGTACATAAATGCAGAGTATATATATATATATATATATATATATATATATATATATATATATATATATATATATATATATATATAAACATATTGTATTTCTGCATTAGATATATAATATTGTTTGTTAAATATTATATATATATATATATATATATATATATATATATATATATATATATATCAGAGATAATGTTACTTGGTATATATTTGTGTTATATATTATACATTTATTTATTTTTTTAATGTAGGAGCGGCCACCGGCTGTGAGACATAATTGTAAAGCATTTTAGGACGTCATCTTATCAAGCTCTTCTGCCCCAATTCACTAGCTACATAAATCAAATCTCAACACTGTGACCTTTCCTCAAGCGCCACTCATTAGTGCATGTCCTTAATATCCTCACTCTCCATATGTATTTATATGTTGCTTTGTACAAATTGTAACATGCCAATACTCATATCTATAGGATATGAAGAATAAGCACTCCAGTCCCCAGCTGATAATATTAGACGGCCTCTCAGATTATAAAAGGCATTGTGAAGTATCCAGATAGGTTATCACAATCAAGGGTGCTGGTCCTATAGATTGTAAGTGGCATTATGCAATTTTTAAAATATCTATTTCCAAATAAAGTGACCAATGAAAATCACCAAAGACATCAACAGTCACAAATAACAGAGAAATAAACAGCGATCTATTGACAGAAGCAGCATAACCCTTCTATTTATGACAATGTAAAGAGCTCTGCATTTTATTGCATTATTTTTATCTGATGATCATTGACCGCTCAGTTCCTCCAAAGAACAGCAGACATGAATAGATTTACCAGGAGCAGACAATCCAACCATCACATAGCAGCATGGTGATAATCCGCATATCTACATACATGCAGAACTAGGATTTTATTAAAGATTTCTGAAGATGTGAGGAAATACACACAACATGGAGATAGATCATCGCTCCCTCCCCACTAAAGCCTTGCTACTGACCTTTGCCTTGGTCAACAATAACTCACCCCATTCATGAACAATCAGCGGATATACCTTAGCATTAGATCCATCCCTTAAGCCCTATCAGTTTTCCAATGGGGTATCCTTGGTGGTGGGATCAGGGCTGATTACAATAAGGAGGACCTCTTGCAGGGGGTGATAAGGAGAAATACTGGAGTCGCAGAATCACAGAAGAAGCCTTGCTGGATCTTGGCTCTTGATGCTACAAAATGGTTTGTAATGCTCACGTGGCTATACGTCAAATTAAATCCTTTAATTGCAAATAGGGGATGGTGGAGGAACCAGAGCTGCTAAATCTAGTATCTCCCAATTTCAACTATTACATAAAGCCAAGAAGAAACAGCCTCAAACCATCCAACCTTCCTACATTATTCCCAAACTACAGGGAACATGTTTGAAAATATCAGATAATAGCTTGGATACCACAAAAGTCACTACAGTAGGTACTATGAGTAGTCAACTTACACAGGGAATATGCGAGGAGATGGGTCCACAGTAATGGAAGCCTTGTTGACTGATTACCAAGCTCAGCACATATGAGCCATTACAGCCCCATTGAGAAGATCTTGCTATACTCCCACACATGACACATGTCCCACAGTAGAAACTAAAAGGCCTTTAATTACCTGACAAATGCAATACTGGCCTCTCCTTCAAGAATTTGTTTTTGTTCATACTATCATGTATGAGCTTGAATCTAATAGTGAGATGATTCTGAAAAATCTTGAGTCTTTTGAGACACTTCTGCACAATGATGGCTTACGTATTTCCTATAGCATAGGTGTAGCCACAAAATTACAGGGTACTCCCTATGGTCAACCTCTGCAAATGACTCTCTTGGTCATTCACTTTGGCTGTCTTCTGAAATATGTTCGATAGATAGATAGATAGATAGATAGATAGATAGATAGATAGATAGATAGATAGAGATGATAGATAGATAGATGATAGATAGATAGATAGATAGATAGATAGATAGATAGATAGATAGATAATAGATAGATGATATATATAGATAAATAGATAGATGATAGATAGATAGATAATAGATAGATAGATACCAGATATATAAATAGATAGATAATAGATAGATAGATAGATTATAGATAGAGATAGATAGATAGATAAATAGATAGATAGATAGATAGATAGATAGATAGATAGATAGATAATAGATAGATTATATATATATGAGATAGATAGATAGATAGATAGATAGATAGATAGATGATAGATATGAGATAGATAGATAGATAGATAGATAGATAGATAGATAGATAGATAGATAGATAGATAGATAGATAGATAGATAAATATGGGATAGACACACACACATTATATATAGATATTAGTACTCCGAGAGACTATGTCATATTTATAAAATGGGAACACTCCAAAATCCACATTGCGCCCATGAGAGCGAATATAACCGATTTTCTGGCTCAGGCGTGTCATTTTGAGACTAGTTAATGAATATCTTGAATAGAATGGACCAGAGAACAAAAAAACGCCTCATGGCAGGAAAGGGGCACAAAATTAATGGATAAATGGTCAGTTGTGGAGAACCTCGGCAGAGACAAAGATCAGTAGTAATCTTTTCCTGGAGCTGATCATGTGAAAAGATTAAAAAAAAAACTTTTTTAGTATTGGAAGTTACATGAAAGGGAAGGTATTTTTTTTTTTCTATTTGCAGTTGGAGATGGCTTTAGTGTCTGTGAAATATACACCAGCTCACCTCATATATCTCTCTGTCTTCCAGAAATCGAAGATGGAAGCAGGTTTACTGGAATCGGCTGAAGATAAATCAATGTTCCAGGATGAAATCACAGTGGATCATATTCATTCGGTTTACTTTGGGGAATTTCTGGATTGAGACTTGACTTCAATGTTCTGCACAGTTTATGAAGTTGCTTGCAACATGGGGATAGTGTTAGTCTATCCATCCATCCATTGTAATATTCTGGTCACTGTGTATTTATATAGAGAGTTTGGACCTTAGCTCCTACAGAAGGTAATCAAGTCTGCCACCAAAACGATGGATTTAGTAGGATTTATATTATTTTGCTTTACAGGCAGAAGTGCAAATCCGTGCAAACCTCCTGAGCACGAGGTACAGCAGCCGCACTAACAATGGGGCCTTTCTCTTATTATTTTCTAGAATGGAGGAGAAAGGAGAGGATTTACAGGCTTGAGAGTGAAGCTGCAAACTTTTATATTATTCTATTGTACCATTTAAAGATATAAGTGTGAATATGAGAATATCTGCAAACAATATGTACATATTGTCATATATAGAAATAAAGAAAGATAGATAGATAGATAGATATAAAGAAATTTGAATGTTTACTTTATTTCTATTCCATCTATCTATCTATCTATCTATCTATCTATCTATCTATCTATCTACCTATATCTATCATAATTTTTCTCTATCTGAGTAAAAGTGAAAATAACTCGGAAATTGCCATTTTTTATTGTAGAAATAAACTTTCTTTGTGCATTACGTTTGCCATTTGGGTACATGACCCTTGAAATAAAGTAAATCTGTTATAACAACGGCATTGTGAGCACCATGTATTTACTTAAAATTTCAAAATAAACTTTTGCCACATAAAAATATAGCTGTAGATTTACATGTCATACTATTTTCTAGTGATAAATAAAAGGTTTACTTTGCATTGTGATGTGATTCTATCATAAGTTAAGAAATATATTACTTCTTTCGAAGTTTCTTTAAATTTACAGCCCATGATTAGTGGGACAGGTGTGAACAAGGCAAATCAATAAACATGTCAGCAGGGGCACTTACTGCTTCGTGTATAGGAGATTTTATTACTGGTTTAAATATCATTAAGGAAAGAAAACAGCACATTTGAGTAGTAAAAGTGTAAATGCAAAAATGTGTTTCTTAAAGCACAATGACATCATAAAGGCTATGATCACTGCATGGAATAGTCAAATGTGCAGTAAATGGTTTTAAGATTTCACTACAGACCTTTGCCCCAAACAAACTAACATCATGCAAATGTAATATCTCCCAGAACAGAGAAAACACATCTGCACTGAGCAGCTTCAGGAAACTTCCTATTTGGATGTCAACTTGAGAATGGCAGATAAATCACCACGCTGAACCCTTTGTCCTGTTGAATTGCTAACACTTCACATGCTCAGTGCGTCCTAAAATATCACAATTTCCATTTGTCTGCATGCAAAGATACTTAATAAATAAAAGTGAAAATATTTATTATATATCGATATTGCAATGACAAATACCACTGAGTTTTGTTTTTTGTTTTTACAAGCAGAATGTATATGGGGAGAAGAAAGAAAGAAAGAAAGAAAGAAAGAAAGAAAGAAAGAAAGAAAGAAAGAAAGAAAGAAAGAAAGAAAGAAAGAAAAAATATAAACAGCATTTTTCCAGTTTTCCAGGCATTGATAGATTCAAAGCCTCCAAGGGTATCACCAAAACCTATTGCATACAAAAATTAGGGGGGCAGCCTCCGAAGTCAGATGATGGGAGAAAAAAAAATCCAATGGGCTGATTCAAATCAGGGTGTCTTTTTTTTTTTTTTTCTTCATCATCTGACTCTGGAGTCGTGCCCCAATTTTAAGGTTTAGATAGACAGACAGATAGATAGATAGATAGATAGATAGATAGATAGATAGATAGATAGATAGATAGATAGATAGATAGATAGAATTGGATATATAGAACCTTCTTCTTAAACATGTTTTGTTAATACAACTGTTTCCAAGAACAATCAGAGGTGTTATATCAGAACATGACAACTAATGGTCCTGGTATGTGATAATATATTCACTTTTCCTCCAGCCTTGCAGACATAAATAATCAGCAATATGCTTTTTGACAAAATGAGTATACTGTATACATGTTTGTACTGAGATGACCTTATCTCCTGATTTTTATCTTTGGAGTGGTTTACTATGAAAAATATCTACTTTATTCTCCCAGAAATGCTACTTGTTAAAAAATCTATGAATCATCTCTCTCCACACACACACACACACACACACACACACACACACACACACACACACACACACACACACACACACACACACACACACACACACACACACACACACACACACTCACCTTCTAAACATGCATGCATAGAGTAACCCACACAGTCACGCACATTAGCACCAATACACTCACTCACACATATTAGCACACACACATGAACACAAGCTCTAAAGATGCATACATAGAATAACCCCCCACACACACATTAGCACACGCACTCACTCACACACATTAGGACACATACACATTAGCACACACAGACTCACTCGCATTAGCACACACGCACATTAGCACACATACACTCACTCACACACATTAGCACATACACGCTCTAAAGATGCATACGTAGAATAACCCACACATTCTTACATACATTCACACACATTAGCTCACACACACATTAGCACACACCTCACTCACACACATTAGCTCACACACACATTAGCACACACCTCACTCACACACATTAGCTCACACACACACTAGCCCCCACACACTCACTCACACACATTAGCACACACACATTAGCATACACACACTCACCCACACACATTAACACACACACTCACTCACACACATTAGCTCACACACACATTAGCCCCCACACACTCAATCACACACATTAGCACACACACACACTCACACACATTAGCATACACACACTCACTCACACACATTAACACACACACTCACTCACACAAACATTAGCTCACACACGCTCTAAATATGCATACATAGAATAACCCCCACACACACATTAGCACGCACACACATTAGCACTCACACACTCACTCACACACATTAGCACACACACGCTCTCAAGATGCATACATAGAATAACCCACACACTCTTACATACGTTCACACACATTAGCATACACACATTAACATAGATTTACACGCATTAGCAAGCACCCACATACACTCTCACACACATGCGCACACAGACTCACACACACCTGCATTTTTTACATTAACGCACAACATTGCTGTGGGTGACTTGGGAAACAGAGGGACAAATCAACAGTCTCCAGTGCAAGGATGCACATGGAGAATGGAATGAGTTAATATTGACAGTTCCGAATTAGCTGGAGGTGTGCAGTTATGAAGATTCAAAGCTTTATTAACAAAACCCATTTAATTGCAATGACACTTTCATTATTTCTCCCTATGACTTTTTTTTTGCAATTTTAATGCCTTAATTTAATACATAAAACGTTCAGATCAATGAGACGTGAAGATGGATGGTGTCATTTGCTGCTCCAGTGCTAGTGTGGAGTTCTTCTACTGTAAAACCCTAGTAAACAGCACACCCAGCCTTGTGTGACTGTGACCCAAGTTGAGGCGATCTTACAATATTCTATACTAAATGCTTAAAGGGCAGACATATCAGATACATGAAATAACAGTTCTTTGTTTACACAAGTCAAAAAAGTGGAGGGAAACGGTTATCAGCAGTTGTGACGCCAGATGTCTTCATGCGTCAAGAAAGAACGCAATGCAGCGCTTTTCTTTAGGACCATGTTCGTCTATGTAGGCCAGAAAAGTGCAAAAAGTGCGCAAAAATATAATCGGTTCTTTCCATGCCAGGCAAACAGACTGAACACAAACCAAGACATCAATGCTCATGACAAAAAAAAAATGGTCATGAACAAACTGGCATACTGCTATCAGTAAAGCTTTACCGAGTAGGTAGAATATTAAGGAGCTAGTGCTGCCCATACACAATCATCACCTTGCATAATCCACTCAAATCCACACTTCAATGCTACAAAATGCACAAGCATCGTATCTAGCAATGTGGAATTCAGAAAACACATACAGCAAGAAAGTGTCCTTATACTTACAGAAATTCTATAGTTTCATCCCAGCCAACTAGAGTTTGGTGAGTTATGCTGGGACCTGTGGTTTCAGAATACATGATAAACCACAGATTTTGTCTTTATATTCCATTGCAACATCCTATCCCAATAACATTTCTTGTGAATTAGTGATTGCATTTAAACCCTGCCCTATCCAAGACATAGACTAAAGATAACAACTTCCAAAATGTCATCACATTAACTGTGTATTAGCACCAAAAGATGGGTCCTATTGACAGAATTAGACAGCTTTAAATTAAGATCTTATCTCAACATAAAACAAAGAGCAATGCAAACCTCACCGATGAGTTATCAAAGAGTCCATGTTATTACACATCAGCACTGTAGCTCATAGAAGGTATAGAAGCAGCCTCAGCTCATTTGAGTATGTATACTTTCCCTTGAAGTTGACTGATTATTTGGCCATTTAAATCCTTGCTGTTGATTGCTGGGAATATATATCAAATATCCCCAGTATGGAGAAGCTACATGTGAAGTGTAATGTGAGAGCAATGGTTTTCATGTGTTATGAACTGTATGTGTGGGGCACTTTGCTGGCAATATTTATATACTTGTGTTCAAGTGATCCAGTTATGAAAAGATCTATGTGGATAGGCAGGGCGGGGCAGATTATGATTTGCCTATATGGGTTGCTGCCATGAAATAGGAGAAACTGAAAGAAGGAATGAGGGAGAAATAGAAAAAGGTTAGAATGACAAGAAGGCATATTGTGTATTTGACTGTAAAATACTGAAAATGAGTGGAAAGAAACTATGAGACGAGAGAGAAAAAGAAGAAGAAAATAAAAAGAGTTGAGAAATTCATAAAACCTTGACCCAAAATGAAAATATAGTTCACATCAGTATGAGAGAACAAGTGAAGGAGACATTGACAACAGGAAGGGATAGGGATAGAAAAATAATTCAGCTATGGGGTGAAGAAAAGAGTCTAAATAGTAAATAGTTGCAGAAGGGAGTGAAAAAACATAGATTAGTATAGATAGATAGATAGATAGATAGATAGATAGATAGATAGACAGACAGACAGACAGACAGACAGACAGATAGATAGATAGATAGATAGACAGATAGATAATAGATATTAGATAGTTAGAGATGCATAGAAATAGATAGATAATAGATGATAGATAGATGATAGATAACAGATAGATAGATAATAGATGATAGATAGTTAGATAGATAATAGATAGATATATAGTAGATAGGTAGATAGATAGATAGAGATAATAGATAGCTAGATAATAGATAGATAGAGATAATAGATAGATAGATAGATAGATAGATAGATAGATAGATAGATAGATAGATAGATAGATAGATAGATAGATAGATAATAGATATATAGATAATAGATAGATATAGATAGATAGGTAGATAGATAGATGATAGATAATAGATAGATAGATAGATAGATAGATAGATAGATAGATAGATAGATAAAAGATAGATAGATGATAGATAGATAGATAGATAGATAGATAGATAGATAGATAATAGATAGATAGGTAGGTAAATAGATAGACAGATAATAGATAGATAGGTAGATAGATGATAGATAGATTATAGATAATAGATAGATCGATAGATGATAGGTAGATAGATCTGTATAAATAGACAGACAAATGTGAAAGCACAGGAGTAGGGGGGTCCCTGATATTTTATCCTTATGCATTAATTACATTATTTAGCACATGGCAAATATTACATACACAAATAGATATCTCAACTTTCTGGATAGTTCAGCAGCAGTAGGGAGCCATGTTCTGTTGTATCACTCATATGTTACCACATTGATAGAATGCACAGTAAGCCCGTGCCCAGTGCGAACCACTCAGTTAAAAAAAGCCAATCAGAATGGCAGGGCATTCTACCTCTCTCAGAATGGCAGGGCATTCTACCTCTCTCAGAATGGCAGGGCATTCTACCTCTCTCAGAATGGCAGGGCATTCTACCTCTCTCAGAATGGCAGGGCATTCTACCTCTCTCGGAATGGCAGGGCATTCTACCTCTCTCAGAATGGCAGGGCATTCTACCTCTCTCAGAATGGCAGGGCATTCTACCTCTCTCGGAATGGCAGGGCATTCTACCTCTCTCAGAATGGCAGGGCATTCTACCTCTCTCGGAATGGCAGGGCATTCTACCTCTCTCAGAATGGCAGGGCATTCTACCTCTCTCAGAATGGCAGGGCATTCTACCTCTCTCGGAATGGCAGGGCATTCTACCTCTCGCCTACAGCTATGTGCAGTCCTTTTCTCTGTGTGCTATCCTATTTCTAAACACAATACAACTAATACATCGTTCATTTAGACTCTGGTCTAAGAAACTATTTCAAAAGCAAGATGTCAAATCTTAGGAATTCAGGACAATTAGCATCTGGATGCACCAGAGGCAAACCAGTGATCTGGGAGATAGCCCTATTGCTTCAAGGAACCTATCTGACATACTTCTTGAGGCCAACCCTTGCTTCAAATATTTGATATGAACATTAAACCTTACTCTTTTCCTTTTGCAAACGCACAATTTGCCAGGTTTACATGAAAAGATGGTTCGTTTTACATGGAATTCTACCCTAAAGGTCAAGGGTTTGAGGGTCAGCTTGCATCTTCAAAAAAAAAAAAAAAACTCAATAGACAGAAACCGTGTCCTCTGGATGAACTCTGGTTGCCTTAGCAAAGGGTAGACTATGTGACAGGACAAAGAACAAACAATAAATGGAAGGGTAAAGGGATAGAAGATAAGGAAAATTATATATATATATATATATATATATATATATATATATACATACACACACATAGAGTAATAGGACTCTTCCCATTGCAAGTCATAAAAAGTGCAAAAGATATATTGGTAAATAAAGCGTCCTAATGCATAGGTACCTTGAAGTGCTGGAAGTGTCTGCGGATCTACCCGGCCTCAAGGCTCATAAGGAATATGTTTTGGTTCATTAAAGGTATATCCAACAGAGGTGGCGTCACTTTCTTTAGAAATGCCATGGCTTCTGTGATTTTTTTTTTCCAAATGTAGTCCTTAGGAAAGTCTGGTAAGGTACAAATAAGCCATAAGTTAAAATTATATTATATTGTTACATATGTTATATTAAAAGCAAGAATGGACTGCTACTGCTACTTCCACCACCACCACTACTACTAATAATAATAATATCAGATTTTTAGCAAACAAAATAATTGAGGGTTCACCATGTGAGTTAATAGAAACTACTTAGGGTACTAGCGATATTATTAAATATTTAATGTCAGCTTTCCATATGGTTCATAAATATTGCAGTGTCAGGCATCTTTATAGCTAGTAATTATTTTTAATACTGTGCATACATTTAACACACACGTAGGAAATATACATATATACATACACACATATAGCCCCATACACATATATATGTACTAAACACATTACAGTCTCCTGCAATACATTTCCTCTGCAGATATAACATTAAACTCTTTACCCCTATAACACCAGCTGGTCACTTTTTGGTTGCTGATGGTGTAACTTCTGAGACCCCATATGTTCTAGCATGTAGCATTGCTAGGTTCAATACTAAACAAGTTTAGAAACGTCTGTTTTTGAAATCTTTAATTTTGACAGAATATTCTTGGCGTTTAGCACCACAATAATACAGCACAAAGTCCACGACATGTACCACCACTGTATCTACAACGTATTCTCGCCTTTCAGACTATCAAAGGCCTTCTACAGAAATCCTAACACAGGGAAAGTGTCAAGCACACACTGATGTCAAAGGTAGGGAGGGCTAAGCAGGCAGAAGGTATCTTGTGTCTACAGAAATGCTCTTGCCTATCTAGTATTTACAAAACCAACTCATTTCTTCCTCAATAAACCATTAAATAAATCATTACAACTGTTTTAGTTTTTGTTTTCTTAAATACCCACAGCTATACGTATATGTGTCATATATAAGTCCATACTTTTATCACATAATATCCCATAAATGCATCTGTGACGTATGTGTCTTGTATACAAAATAGTTTTTCTACCTATGTAGACACTGAACTATATGTAAATATTCATGTACACATATGCACCCTTAGCTTTTTTTATACGTATACAATCAAGTACATAAATAGAACAAGAAAAGTCTCCATCCATTTCCTTGTTTATATGAACAATTGTCCAGGTAGGAGCAAGGACTTTGTATCCAACAATATAATTGAAATTGTTTCTTTTTTTTTTCCTTCCATAGTCATTTGGTCCAAGTGATTACCAGCAATTGGATCAATGCCATTAAAGCCTTATAATAAGGGGGTGGTGGCCCCATCTGTGTGCTGGTGGCCCTGTGCTTTGGACTGCTGGCTTGTGGCTGGTGGGTTTGCAGAGCGCATCTTAGTGTTGGGCAGTTTGTGGTCTTTCTTCCACTTCATCCTTCTGTTCTGGAACCAGATCTTGACCTGACGTTCAGACAAGCACAGAGTGTGGGCGATCTCTATCCTCCGGCGTCTGGTGAGGTAGCGGTTAAAGTGGAACTCCTTCTCCAGCTCCAGTACTTGCTGTCTGGTGTACGCAGTCCGGGACCTTTTGGGTTCCCCGCCAGTATAGTGTGGGTTAACTGAGCAGAAGGAAGAGAAAAGCAATGGGACATGATCATTAAATAATGACTTCGCACCATTGTTCATATAAAGGAGGAACAGAACAAATCCCAGGCTACTGACAATACACCAAACAATGGAATCTATTGGGATGGGGCTAGAGTTAAAGGAGAGCCTTAAAGGCGTATGGCCCAGGCATTTATGGCATCAGTCATTACCTGCCATACAGATGGGCTCCAATAAATACTCCATTAAGGACTACAAAGGATGGTGTCCCCCAAGCCCTGGCCAAGAATGCACCCCACTGACCCACCACACCTTGCTGGGGATGTCACTTACTTGTGTTGCAATGTATTTTCTTCATCCAGGGATAGACGACGGGTTCTTTGCTGCATTTGAGCCCAGCAGCACTCTTCTCAGGATGGACGCTGTCAGTGGAGCCTCCCGTGGGCTCGCAGAGCTGTGGTGCTGCTGGTGGAGGCTGCTGCCTGAGGACGTGGCTCTGCAGGAGCTGCTGAGGCTGGCTGTGCCCTTTGATGCCCTCCTGGGCGACCCCAGGCTCCTGGCTGGCCGAGAGGTGGCCGTATCCATAGGGGGCTTCAGCATAGCCGCCCGCAGCTTGGTAGAGACCCTCAGGAGCAGCCTCGTACCCGGGCTCCCTCGGCCGCTCGTAGTATTCTGGAGACTGGTTGTGCAAGTAGTTGCTTTGGGCATATTCTTCGCAGGGTGGGAATTTCGGCTCGATGTAGTTGGAGTTTATCAAAAACGAACTCATGGCCATTAATTTGTGCAAGTGCAACAAAAAAATACTAATTTTTCTCGCGTTGTCGTTTTTCTGTTCTGCACAAAACCCTCCTACTCCCTGTCAAGTGTGCAAAGTTACACACCCATGTGACTGGGCCAGCCAATCAGAGCTCCGCTCTGCACCCCGGATAAGGAAACACCAGAATGATAAATGCACTGCAAGTCACCCCTTATAGACTCCACTGCAGCTGGAACATCATCAGACTAAAATCCCTGCCACAGACTCAGAGGACAACAGCAGGGATCAATACTAATCCCAATCATATCACACCACCGCCTATAATGGGACCAACAGGGTCCTCACATTAGTAATGGTCGCCTGTGACTGTGTGCAGCCTGCCCTGGAGGAAGCTGTCCTGTGCTGCTCTATGGAACCTTCTGTATGGAACCCCTGATGTCGTGCTATGGTAGAAGCACTAATGTTAGTATTGACTCTGTGGGTCAGCCCTGCTAATATGTCTGTATGTCACCTATAATCACTAATCTGTATGTTATCTCACTAAAATAATGCACTTAGGTGAGCAATGACTCCACTGCAGAATAGCAAGCTGCAGTACATTATAGCACTGTATAGAATCCTATGAATGCAGTGATCCTAGTATGTGTCTTACTCAGAACCTGGGGTCTGTGCTGTAAATCCTAGAACATATATATATATATATATATATATATATATATATATATATATATATATATATAATTGTGGCACTGGATGGTCTGTAGGATATGTATAGTTACCATAGTGGCTATAGGATGCAGCATATATCCAGCCATCAACCAACTAATACATGAAGCTCTGTATATGTGCAAGTGATTAAAGCTCAAACTGTATCCAGACATCAACAATGTAAAGCCATTGCTGTGTAGTTAGGATGTATAGATATATAAAGATCACTATATGGGGGTATATTTTGTAAATATACTAATGATACCCACTTTGTTTTACCAGTATATACCAGTTTAGTCACATGCAAATACTGCTTTTGTTTTCCAACTATACAGTAATTACTGGCCTTCATGTATTCACACATGACATTACTTGGTGCAGTAAATAACCTGATGTTCAGGGGTAAACTCCCTGTGGCACAGATAACAGCCATGGCAGAGTGTGAGACATTGCAGAGCTGTATATACTTCCCTGACAACTCACATGGTGATCAGGAGGCAGCAGCTGACTTTACATTTGGTCTAAGCATATTGGCTGTGCAAATAATTCTGGCATCAGGTAAAAACAGAACTCGAATGTGCCTATTTTACTAGAGAAATCCAGTCTGTATTTTATTTTATTTTTATTTGAAGAAGTCGAATATGACACTTCCAGTCCACATGTTGCCAGAGGAGAGAGGGAGAGCTGATAGAAGGCAGTGTACAGGGCTGTCCTGTGTGATCACGTCCTGGACACTAGTGCATGCTCTCTCTGGGCATTATAGATAATGCATTATTAATAGGGCTGACAGTATCATCGAATTGTTTATAACAGCTAGAAAAAAAAAATGAGTGAAATGTAGCTGTGCAACCACAATTTCCAAGTCAGTGCTGCCTGGCCTGCCATAGATCGGAGAAAGAAAGAAAGAGAAAAAGAAAGAGAGACAGCAAAAGAAGAAAGAGGCACAGAAGCTATCATGTTACTATATGCTATTATTTTGTGCAAACTACAAACTATTATCATAATTGGTTGAATATATATATATATATATACCGCATAGCTATTATTAGTGCATTAAATAAAAACAGGAGGCATTTACCTTGCTATGTGAAGCAGAAAGAGAGCAGATGGCGAACTTTCAGTCATTTGCATTCTGTAGAGGGATGGGGTGAGGATTTCTACAAAATGTTATTTTTCCTGATTCCCTGACCTACAACACACAGAAAAGAAACATGTATGTGAGATTCAGCTCTGTGAACTAAAAGGGAGGAGATTACAGCGTCAAGTATTAGGAAAAAAAATAGTGATTACACATTGGTACTTCCCCGATGGCTATCTATCTATCTATCTATCTATCTATCTATCTATCTATCTATCTATCTATCTATCTCGTGTCTATCTATCTAGTCTTCTATCTATCTATCTATCTATCTATCTAGTTTTCTATCTATCTATTATCTATCTCATGTTTATCTATCTGATCTATCTATGTATCTATCTAGCTATCTATCTCGTGTCTATCTATCTAGTCTTCTATCTATCTATCTATCTATCTATCTATCTATCTATCTATCTATCTATCTATATATCTATCTAGTTTTCTATCTATTATCTATCTCATGTTTATCTATCTGATCTATCTATCTATGTATCTATCTAGTTTTCTATCTATCTATCTATCTATCTATCTATCTATCTATCTATCTATTATCTGTCTCATGTCTATCTATCTGATCTATCTATCTATCTATCTATCTATCTATCTATCTATCTATTATCTATCTCATGTCTATCTATCTATCTATCTATCTATCTATCTATCTATCTATCTATCTATCTATCTATCTATCTATCTATCTATCTATCTATATCTTCTAGGTATGTGTAGTGAAGCTTAGTTTACTGAGTGTAACTGTTTTGTAAGTGTTACAAATATCACGATTTTTTTTACCAACAGGCTTACAATGAATTATGTCGCATTCAGTTTAGACTTAAATCAGATTGATACAAATATAGCTATAATCTAGTATTTATTGTAATATGAAGTATACCATACAGATTGTTCACATATAGTTCTGCAAAATCTGAAGATTAGCCTGTGAGCGCACTGCCAGATTGTCTTTGCCCTGTGGAATCTCCCTGTGGTTGGCACTTACTGGAAGTACAATATAGGCAAATGTGCTTTTAATGTGGGTGCAAAATGCCTGAAAGTGACTATGTAAATTTCAAAAGGCCTGTTTAGTTGTCTTTAAGGTTTTGTTATCATTAAGAATTGAGCCAAGACCACCAGGCGTTATCTCACTAGAAGACATTTAAACATTTTCCTGCAAGATTTATGGTTAACTAAACTCTGCCACAAAGAAGCAAATCAGCTCTGCTCAAAACAGTGGTGTGCGCACATTTGTTTGGAAGGAAAATATTACTGTTCTTCGTATACAAATGTAACAGTTAATAATCTTCAAAAATGAGTAACAATCTCCACTATAATAGCAATATTAATTTAATCAGTAAGAACACATACTTTTAACATAAAGCTGCGCTCTATGCAGTTATTGTTATAAATATAAAACTTATAATAAAAAAAAGAATAGAAACATACTTATTATTTCCACACATATATAAATGTATATTTGCAAATAAATACTTATAACTGTGTGTGTGTGTGTATATATATATATGTGTGTGTAGTGAGTGTGTGTGTGTGTAGTGTGTGTGTGTGTGTGTGTGTGTGTAATGTGTGTGTGTGGTGTGTGTAGTGTGTCTGTGTGTGGTGTGTGTATGTAGTAGTGTAACATTTTTTTTTCTAAGTTGTTTTTCTTTTCAGTGTTTGGTTGTTTCTTTCGATATAAATTTGCCCTTTTTTTGTACAAGCGCCTGGGTGTTGGTTTCAAAGTGACCGAGAAGTGACACTGGGCGCATTTGGTTTGGTATTAATCTTCCCATTGACAGTCTTTGTTAAATAAGGAGCCTTGCAGTTCACCAGGCGACATTTTCATATTTGTTAGACTCGCTGACCTGAGGTTCACCTCGGCCTTGGACTTAGCTTTTCTAAAAGGTCCAGCAAGTGTCTTTTAGACAGCAGGGAGTTTCTAGCAGGTCACTTCTTGTGACAGAAAATTAAGAATAAATTATGGAAAAGTACACATTACAGGGGTTATGAAATGCATCACTCTTGTTGGTCGGGGTTCTGAGGAAGCCTAGTGACCTCACTGGAGGAGGCTGTGGGCAGGGGCCTCACTATCAGAGCTTGGCAATGCTTTTTGCTTTCTTATAATATTATTTTACTATATAGACTAAACTTGTACTTATTCTTCACTCTGAATGACGCGTAAGAGAAATTAACTATTATATAGAGCAATCATTACCAAAAAGGAAAATCCTGTCCTAATTTAGGAAATCTGGAAACATTTAATTCGTGATTAATGATTGGTCAGGAAGTTGGTAACAACCTCACATCAACTATGCAAAAAGTGCCTGGAAACAAAAAAAAATCTTCCAATACTGCTAGCAAGAAATTTTTTTTCCGTCAAATGCATTATAACTTAATTTAAAAATATATATATTTTTTTTTCCATTAAATATGAGAGATTTGTTATCTCAGTTGTAGGAATTTTACTAAACCTCCATATGTAAATTACAAATGTGTAAAATATTATAATGTGCAATAAGTAAATATCTAAAAAAAAAAAAAGTTTCTGCCCTCATACTTCTTTAATGAAATAAATGTGAAATTACTATTAATAGAGTGAAGTTATCATTATTATTATTATTATTATTATTATTATTATTCTCTAGGAAATATGTGATACATATCTGACTAATTGTCTATCCACGTACACATAGGGGACTAAATCTGCAGATTAATCTGCAGATTATATATATATATATATATATATATATATATATATATATATATATATATATATATATATATATATATATATATATATATATATATATCGGCCTAAAAAAGGTCCTCATGCGGACCAAAACGTTGCCATTACAGGGACATTAATAATCCACTTTATATCCAACCGTACTGCATTGGAGTGACGCCTCCATTATTGCTATATATATATATATATATATATATATATATACACACACAGCAACAAAAAGGCTGAAGCACTCCGATGCAATAAAGTTGGATTTAAAGTGGCTTTTAACATATGTATATATATATATATATATATATATATATATATATATATATATATATATATATATATATATATAAGCAGTTTGTATACTGTCAGAAATTAAATAAAAAATTATGCGTAGGATATAATAGTATGCTGGCAATATGTATGGTCGCATTTTTCTTGTTTAATACAGCATATTTTGAAGTAGTGTGCTTTGTTAATGGTATTATTTTTGTATTTGTAATATTGCTTGAATGTAACTTTCCTTCCTGAAATAAAACATTGACTATTGCAACTTTCTGCTGTGAGTTTTTTTTCCTACCTACTCCATATGGAACAACTTCTTTCAGACCATAGTGTGGATGGCTTCAGATGAAATACAGCTCCTACCGCTGAAAGGAATCATTTTTCTATCCTTGCATTGGTAATTAGGGTCATTTAAGCGCTAGGGTTCAACAGGAGTCCAGTCTATGATGCTGGGGGAACGCAAAACACTCTTTATCTTTTGTGCTGATGGGCAGAATGTCCACTATATAACATTGACATCCAACTTTGTCTGGATAGATGATGGCTTGGAGCAGCGCAAAGACTCAACTTTTGACCTCCAACTTTTTGACCTCCTAGTACACTATGCATGCACAGGCTCATAGGATCACATACAACCCCAGCACACACATACACTTATATTTATCTAGGAATACACAAAAGCTCGTGCTGCTGTATTACTAATATAGCTTAATATTTTATGCTGGTGTGATATGTATATAATTAAAGTGTACTAAACATATGCAAAACCATTAAAGGACAATGATAATAGAGCTGCCCATGAAACCTATTATTACAATTCTACAAGAGTCTGCTGATCCAACTTGCAAATTAGGGTTTCATTGCTGATTGCTTTATGTTCTCTGAAAGAGTTTCTTATAAGAAAAAAAGTAGGAAGGAGAAAGGAAAAAAGCTTGCCTAGCATAGTGTTGTCGGTGAACTTGGTCTGAAGCGAGCTCTGCTGGTGATACTAAGCTTTGCAGATTTATCTTTCTCTGCATTTACTTAACCTGGCAGTGAACTGAGGGAGCTGTGATTTGTTAAGCTCTGACAGTCTTCACCTTAAGCAAGGGCTGCTCCACAGAATTGCAATTGTTTGAACAGCAACGTTGAGTAAATATTATTTTCAAATAAATAAATGATAAAAAAAGGTATATTTGGAACAAAATAATTTGAAAAAAGTAAAATAAAATTATAATTACTTAAACCTTGCTATGTTTAATGCAACAGTGTGAATGGCAGCTGCAATTCTATCACTAATTCAACTTTTCAGCAAAATTATAGAAAAGTCTGATAGATAGATAGATAGATAGATAGATAGATAGATAGATAGATAGATAGATAGATAGATAGATAGATAGATAACTAGAAATATTGATGATAGAACAATTATGCTTTTGCATTTCTTAATTTTTTTTTATTGTTTAACCCATTCAAAGTGTATCAACCCTTATATTTCATATGAACAAACAACAATGAACAATGTACATATATGAGAGCTTTCTATCAGTTTGACCAACTATATAGAAAGTATTTATTTTTTTACAAATTATATTGTCAAACATTGTACAACCTGTATACAAATTATCCATCCTTAAGAAAAAAAAGTATATGGCAAACTAATCAATAAGTTAATTACTTAATTATTAATAATAAAAAATATTTGGATAGTTTAATGACAATTGTGAGATGAGCTGTCATGAACAGTGGACACCAATAGAAAAGTGTAGTTAATATTTATTTTTCAAAATCTGAGCCTTTACAAGATGTATGAGCGACACACACATATTATACACAGCACACGTATACATATACACACACATATATACACACATGTAGACACATGCACATGCTCAAACATTTTAACATTATCTTGTGCTACTAAATTAGGATTAGCTAGTGAGATGTATACTCAATGTGGATATAATGAATATTTCATATTGGTCTATCTTGCCTTCATATCAATCTATCTATACATCTATCTATTTCCTGAAATAAATAAAGTGGGAAATATAGATGAATACAAGTAAACAGATCATATATACTATATAAGTAGGAATGTATACAGCTATATTAATAAATTATATAAAATAGATATATTAGAGAAGGAAGGAAGGAGGGAAGGAAGGATGGATGGATAGATAGATAGATAGATAGATAGATAGATAGATAGATAGATAGATGATTAGGTGGATGGATGATTAGATGATACAAGGACAGTTGATTGGAACAGACAGCTACAAGATCAATTATAGTTAGAAACATGTAAATATGTATTAAGATTAAAAAGCAAGAGAAGGAAAAGAAAGAAAGAATGTAGACAGAAAGAGACAGATACAGAAAAAAAAGAGACAAAAGGAAAATACATATAGATGGGTAAGTAGAAGATAGATAGATAGATAGATAGATAGATAGATAGATAGATAGATAGAGAGATAATTAGGTGGATGGATGATTAGATGATACAAGAACAGTTGATTGGAACAGACAGCTACAGGAACCATTAAATTGTAGTTAGAAACATGTAAATATTTATTAAGATTAAAAAGCAAGAGAAGGAAAGAAAGAAAGAATGTAGACAGAAAGAGACAGATATAGACAAAAAAAATACTAAAGGAAAATACATATAGATGAGTAAGTAGAAGATAAATAGATATTAGATAGATAGATAGATAGATAGATAGATAGATTAGATAGATATAGATATTAGATAGATATCACACACACACACACACACACACACACATACATTATTTTGCTATGGCGCCAGTAAAAATATAGCAACAGTTGTTGCAATTTCGTCTTTAGGAGTAACAGAGCCCCTGAGAAGCCCCTTTGTGGCAGTTATATTGGGGTAATATTTTATGCTAATTTGGATGCTAAAGAAATCCAGAAAACAATAATAACAGAGCGGAAGGGAAACACTGACCAAATGTTCCTAGTGTCAGTGCCATAAAAGTTTATGACTTGTTTGAACTTTCGCCCAGAGATCACTAACAAAAAAAAACACGAACTATCAGTTCCTAAATCTCTACTGATCTACTAACAACTGAACGGGTTACCTGCAGTTGGAGATGGAGAAGTTTGGTTCTCACCCAGGACCTCACACACAATTATCCCAAACACTTCTCCTTTGTGGATCTCTAAATAAAGGTGAAGTTCCAGCTCTGAATCTCAAAGTGTAATGTCAGATCCCAGATGTCCTCTAATGACAGTGTGAACACACTATGGACACTAACAGTGTGTGAAGTGAACACACAGCTGGGGCCTATCCAAAGTCTTCCCCAGAAACATCGCCTGTATCTTCAGGGGAATTGCACTTTCTTTCTGGGCTTCCTTTGATATTGGCCACTTTCGCTCTTGGACAGATAAGGACTTGGTTGAGCTGAATAGTGTTTATTAGAAGGTAAGTACCAGCCTGGTGTGACTGGGCTTCAAAGGCTACGCAGAAGTGGAGACGGCAGCTCTGGGAATAAGTTCTTGACTTTTTTTTAATGCAAACCCAACATCTAAACACTTAATAGACCTGTACAGAGAATGACTAGTCAGTATAAAATAAACAACTTGAATATTGTTATAGTTAGCTATCATTACACTATGGAGGTAATATGGTGTGGCATGCCTGGAGGAAAGGGTCAGAGAGACCAAGTATACCACAGCACAATGAGAGCTAAACATGCAGAATATTAAATGTCACATGTGCAGAAGTTCATGTAGAACTCACCTTAAATTGCAAGTTAGTAGATATCATACCAAGGTGAGGAGCTCTGGGCTACAGAGAGCTGCCACGACAAGGTGATGCCTGCAAGCCTGGTGTGTCCTACTAGAAGCCAAGTGATGTCCAGCATGAGTGAGATTATATGATATGTGGTATATAATGTTGGACGTCTACTCCCCAAAACCATAAAACTTACTTTAATAGCCCCACGTGACATTTTATAGCCAGTGAGCCTATCTGTCTGTGCTATGGAGGATTTTACGATCTAATTCATAGACAAAACCCTATTCATTTGGCAACCAAATGTCACATAGCCGGAACTGAGGCTTATAAAGTTTACTGTTATATAACTTAGGGAAGACAAGAATGTAAGCATTTAGCAAAGGGAGCTCTTTCCATTTCCATTTCAGGCTGAGAGGAGTTACAGTCAAGCTCAGGTAAGGTAAGTCCAAGCCTGAAAGATCTGGGGGAACTTATTGGAACCCATCTAGAAACAGAATGCACACACTATCTTACATAGTAAATGACTGAGACTTGTTTCTTTAAGATAACAGTTATTAGATTCATCTAAAAAAAGGTAAACAAAATAGAAAAAAGTAACCTATTGTTGTCTGAAAATTAAAACCCAGCTTAAGTAGTCACATTTTGTTTTGCCTATGTACATGATACCATTACACTCTATACGTATCATTTCTCACAACATTGCTACAATTTTAATTAAATTAAGTCATTATTGTGCATTTGTAATTTTCCACCAGTAACATCACCCATAGCACAAGTATATATATATGTATATATATATATATATATATATATATATATATATATATATATATATATATATATATATATATATATATATATATATATATATATAATCAAACAGCTGCCACCCCAAATAATGATTGGAACACAGACATCTGTATTTTCAGTAGAAAGTTTATTTTTTTCCAGTCATATTTTTTCATGAAAAAAATTACAAAAAAAAATAATATATAGCAATTGCTTAAACAGCCAAGCTGGACTATATCGTTAACTTTCTGAACAAACACATAATATTACATACACTTAGCTGCCAGTGCAGCCACTTTACAAGAGGTCGTGCAGAGTCATCATGAGATACAAAAAGGCACAGCTAGGACAGACTGCTGGGGATCACAGTTTGTGTCACTACTCACCACGTTAACAACACAAGTCACCTCTACAACATATTATTCACATAGGTAGTATTATCTGGAAATGTAGGTAGACGCTTTGTAGTATTCAAACATAGTTACACTTCACAAACATTTACAGCTTCTTTTTTTTTTTTTTGCAAAATTGAATGCAACACAGAACATTAGAAATAAACAGGGTTGTTTTTTTTTTTTGTTCTGTTACTTCAAGTAACACTTAGCGTTTTACATAGTCAAATAAGTTAAAACATTTACAATTGTCAAGACATTGCCATCCAAAACAAAACATATACATAAAGCAGCTGCAGCTATATTCCTCCGGCTGAAGGGGGGTCATCAAGGACTGGATAGTATATGGGGGGGGGACAAAACAGGTTTCTTCACTGAAGTCACACACAAGAGTCCTAGAAAGTCTATGGTGACAATATTGTAATACTTGGGCACATCTATGGGCGGAATGCCCCTCCTGCAGCCGCCATGCTCATACTTTTCAGCTTATTATCCTTTTTCCATTTCATCCTTCTGTTCTGGAACCATATTTTAATTTGTCTCTCGGATAGGCACAGGGCATGGGCGATCTCAATCCTCCTTCGGCGAGTCAGGTATCTATTAAAATGAAATTCTTTCTCCAGCTCCAGAGTTTGGTAGCGAGTGTAAGCTGTCCTAGCCCTCTTCCCCTCTGGTCCTCCTATATTATCTACAACAACAACAACAACAGAAAAATAATAATAATAATAATAATAATAATAATAATAATAATAATAATAATGAAAAGGACATCAGGCAATTAGTTCAACAAATATTAAGACGATCACTCA
>NC_135237.1:94941714-94969214 GCF_051348905.1 Ranitomeya variabilis
TGGTTTGTTTCTGGATGGCCAGGAGCCAAAAGCGACACAGGCAAATATAAGCAGCTGATCCTTCAGTAGCCAATAGGAAGGAGTGCTCATGGTGCTCCCCTGGGATGGGGACTGAGCCTGCAAACTTCCAAGTAGCTCGCAGCTTCCCATCCCAGCCCTATACATAACATAAATATATATATACATCATACTGCATGAAGGTGAGGACTGAGAATCCTTCACTACAGCAATTGTCTGCAATTTCCTATGTATTACCCACGTCGATGCATAAGAATCCATCACATAATGAAGAGGGATAATCCAGGAGGAGAAATATGCAAAACTAATTTATAGCTAGCCCAGTCGAATAAATAAACATTATTATTATTGACATTTTTTTCATATTTTCTTTTAGCTGGGAAGCAATTACATATTTACAGTAAAACTTACCTAACATAAAAAGTAGCATATTTCGATTATTAGATTATTAAAATATATAGCTCCATGCTTACAGTATGTATAGATGGAAACAGAAACAAGATTATATAAATGTGTGTGTACATGTGTATATATGTGTGTGTAAAGATGTGTGTGTGTATATATATACACACATTATATAGTGCAACATGTACTAATATATATATGTGTGTGTATATATGTGTGTGTGTATATATATATACAGTATATACAGACACATTATATAGTGCAACATGTACTAAGATATACATGTGTGTGTATATATGTGTGTGTGTGTATATATATATATATATATATATATATATATATACACACACATATACACATTATATAGTGCAACATGTACTAATATATATATATATATATGTGTGTGTGTATATATATATACATACAGTATATACAGACACATTACATAGTGCAACATGTACTAAGATATACATGTGTGTGTGTATATATGTGTGTGTGTATATATATATATATATACATACATATACACATTATATAGTGCAACATGTACTAATATATATATATATGTGTGTGTGTATATATATATACATACAGTATATACAGACACATTACATAGTGCAACATGTACTAAGATATACATGTGTGTGTGTATATATGTGTGTGTGGTGTGTGTGTGTGTATATATATATATGTGTGTGTGTGTATATATATATATATACACACACACCCATTATATAGTGCAAAATGTACTAATATATATATATATGTGTGTGTGTGTGTAAATGCATATATATACAGTATATACACACACATTATATAGTGCAACATGTACTTATATATAGATATGTGTGTGTGGCTATAATTTCCATGGCTGATTTGAGTTCACACAAGACACAGAGTAATTAGACGAGTGCTCCATATAAATGCAGCACAGATATTGCTCCTCCTTTCTGCACATATGCATGTGTTCTGTGCTGGAAAAACAACAGACATATAGCAAGATATACTCTTATATAACAAGTCAGGGGCATCATGAATTACATCTGGATTAAACTATGTCTCATTTCATTAATTGTGTGGTATTATGCCAAAAGCTGACGTATAAAGCTTCTTATCTGAATGTTCTGCAGCGTTTTATGGCCCAAGCTCAGGAATTCTTCAATCAGCCTCTCCCTTCGTGGTTATAAACCCTACTGTAAATACCTAGAAGAATGTGCAACTTTGATGCCGTATGGTCTGTAATGGCTGACTAAAATACATCAAAGGAGCAAAACACAGCATCACCAAGGATTATAAGAGTGTATTGTGCCTCACCGGCCTGAATATCTGCATTTATATTTCTTTATGAATCTAACGATAATCGATAGGAGGGATAGACATGTATAACTGTGAAATATGTAGTACAATACAGGATGGGGAGGGGGAAGATCACAACTCTGGTATTTCCTGATTTTTTTTCCCCAAAAATGAACACTATTAACATTTCTGCCTAGCTGTAAATATGTGGGATGAGTTGATGTTGTCCTATACCTTTAACTATAGATTTATTAGTTAATTTATGGGATCAGAGAGATAGATAGATAGATAGATAGATAGATAGATAGATAGATAGATAGATAGATAGATAGATAGATAGATAGATAGATAGATAGATAGGGAATCGATAGATTAAAAGTAAGTGTGTATATCTCTGTGTGCGTTGTATCCATGTAATCACACATTCCAAAGTGCTGTATATTTTGAAACTTTTTTAATACCTCAATATTTTCTTGTTTAAATTCCTGCTTTTTTTTTTTATCAAAATGGAGACAGCAGTCAAAGAATCTAAATGAAAAAAAAGAATGTGGAATTTATTTATCCACGTGCAGAAAGATAGATGATAGATATAGATAGATATATAGATGATAGATAATAGATAGATAGATAGATAGATAGATAGATAGATAGATAGATAGATAATAGATAGATACATAGATAGATAAATAGATAGATAGATAGATAGATAGATAGATAGATAGATAGATAGATAGATTATGATTGCATAAAAAAGGAGAAAACCAGAGAAGTGTACCTTGCTTTAGGCATGTAATTATCTGGGGGCCTGTGAAATGTAACAGGGATTCTGAGGCAGACACTAAGACACTGCCCCTTCTGTTTCTCTTTTCATCTCACTGCCAAGCAATAAAATCTGCTTAAACCATTAAATCTGAGGTGCAGCAGCCATTTTGAACACAAGATAAAAGCGTTCGAATATTCCTAGAATTCTTATTCTAATGCAATTAAATCTTGAGCCATAAATACACACAGCAGAGTGTTGTTCACACCATGCCCAGTAGTGGTTATATAACATAAACATATTTCATGAGGAATATTAATAGAAATTAGTGATGCATTAAATAACACATGCAGGCAGGTGCTTAGTCCTTATGATATAAATAATAATAATAGTTTTGAACCCTAGATGGCTATTACAGATTTTTCAGATTTATTAGATACAAGTTGTTGGTCTGTAACTAACACACTTATAGTGGGCAACCATTTTGTAAATTTGCAATACTCTCAGAAAAATCATCATTACTACATATTATATCAGCCAAAACATGCCCTAACTTACATACATATAAATAATGATTATTATATATTCTGACTATAGCAAAATATATATATTTAAATACGCAGTCATAATATGGTTTCGTGATTACAGAGGTATATGCCATCAACCACCACAGAGTGGCAGCACTGAGACCTCACACTGAACCTCCTCCTCTAGACGCAGCCCAGCACAGAATACACTGTAATGCAAATGTTGTACTTCATCAACAGACAACGCAGATTAAAGCCAGCCAACCATTGCCCTTAATTAATTTATCAAGAACAATAGAAAATGAAAGGAACAAGACATGTCTTCTTTTTTTTCCCACTTATAAGCCAAACGAAAACAACAGAACTTTCTCTTTAAACACATTAGATGAGTTTTGGCATCCACAATTCTTCCTGCCACAGACTACATTCTCTGACCCATCATCTATTATCTTTGTAAAAGCTTATGTTATCGCGTTCTATATAGTTTTAAACATTCTACAAACCTAAAAACATATGCGTCAATATGAAAAAAATTACAGTGTATTCATGTACATTTGTTTCATTTAAAACAGTTATCCCCATTAAATGAATGAACGAATGAATGAATGAATGAATGAATGTAGCAACTTTCTCAGACTGCTAATACAAAATATTTCAGTACTGTATTTATAGGGTGACGTTTACATTACTGCCGATGTAAATTGCATTATCATGCGGTAATAGTGAATAGTGAGTATATTCAGTGATGCTTGTATTCATGAAACATGAGAATAAATATATAAATATTTACATATGTGTGTGTGATATGTATTCATTTAAATATTTATGTGTGTGTATATATATATATAACATATGTGTGTGTAATATGTATGTATATAAATATTTATGTGTGTGTGTGTATATATATATATAATATATGTGTGTATAATATGTATGTATATATATAAATATTTATATGTGTGTATATATATATATATATAATATGTGCTGGTGTGTTTGTGTGTGTACACACACACACCTATATATATATATATATATATATATATATATATATATATATATATATATATGTGTATATATAATGTTCAGTTTCCATGCACACAGTCTACTCGCTGCGCCTCACTATGATGCCCCCAGGGTGGCACCTGATAATATGGCAATATGATGGCATTTGCTGAGATGTGATAGAGTTGGCTGTGGAGCAGGCAGTAAATAGCTGCAGAGTTTATTTGGACCGGGCCAGGGTGATGTGTGCAGGGTGTGAGGGGCGCACATTCCTCACCTTTAGGTTCTGGCTCACAGAAGCCCTTTGACAGCTGTCGCCTTGGCTGCACAGGAGAGGAGTTGAGTCCCTTTTGGTGCCAGGAGAAGCAGGAAATCAGCCAGGCTGCAAGTTGAAATGGTGCCACTGTGGTGCTTGGAGCTCAGCATGCCACACCTCACTCCAGGGGAAGGCTCCGGCTCTGCCATCCTGGGGCTCAGTCCTGGGCAGCAGCAGCAGCTCCATCCACCGAGCTGCACAGAGACCTGGGCTGGAGCTGGAGAGGCGGCAGATCCCGAGCAGGACTGAGCTCAGCTGAAGAATGCGCCTCTATTCTCACAAGGGAAATTATAAAAAAACTCCATGTTCACAGTTACCATCCACATGACCAGCAGCGGCCAATGGAGGAACCGAGCAACTCATAAACTTGTATTGCAAAGTTGTAAATTTTCATAAACAACAACGGATTTATAGCCATTGCCTCATCACTGAGAAGAGGCAGGTCTTATGGAGCCGCCATCTTACCTCTGTGAGCCCAGCTCAGCCCCAGCTCCCACTACCTGCAGGAGCTCACTGCTGAGCATTCCTCTAGTGGAGCAGAGCAGAGAATAAAGTGCATCATATACATGGATATATATATATATATATATATATATATATATATATATATATATGTGCATACACAGTATCTAGGTAGTTACACAATATACACCTTATTATGTGCGTGTGTGAGTGCATGAACACACACATGCACATACTTGTGTTTGGCCCTCATTTTTCTAATCTTTTACTCTTATTATTATATGTATATATACATATATTCATAAGCATAGGTCAGGCAAATAAGAGAAAAATATACGCATGTACATATGTGTGCCTCTCTCTCTCTCTCTCTCTATATATATATATATATACACACACATAATAAATTGTATAGAGTGTAAATGCATACGCATATATGTATCTATTTATATTCTGTCTCTCTATCCCTCTATATATAATAATTTAAATATATTTAATGTATTAAATATATATAATATATTTAAATAAATATATACATATATGTATCTATTATTATATACATATATATTACACATAAGTACAGATATGTGGATAGACTGTAACTGCATACACAAACATAAATATACATGTAATTGTTTTTGGCATATGTATACATGTAGATAGTTTGTGAAGGCACCCATATGTACACACACAGATATATATATATATATATATATATATATATATATATATATATATATATATATATATATATATATATATATATAATTTTGCGTATGTATACATGTAAGTAGATTGTGACTATACACACACATACCTATATTTACTTATTTTCTGTGTTGTATACATGTAGGTCGATTGTGACTACACACACATATATGCTTACACACACACACACACACACATATATATATATACACACACACATATATATACACGTATGTATACATGTAGGTCGATTGTGACTACACACACATATATGCTTACACACACACACAGATATATACGTATGTATACATGTAGGTAGGCTGTGACTACACACATACACCAGAATTGTACACACATAATCAGTATGTGTAAATATATGTATGTTTTCAGATATTATGTTTTCACTCTTTATTTTACCATGCTCAGACATATAACAGGAACATTCTTTGAACAAACACTTTTTTTTTATTCGTAACAAAAGAAAATATATTACCCAAGGACAGTATTTTTTTTTACACTTTTTCTTTTACATATTTGTTTGTATTTGTACAGAACTAAGTTTAAAGCACTCACAATAATACTGATCACACAAAGACGTGCAAACCGCTAGATTTAGATTTTTTTCAGGAGTTGATATTTTTTTATTACACAAATACACCATGGCATAGATATGACCAAATGTTACCAAAGTAAATCTAGAAAAACTGCGTATGACAAAGAAACACCGCACACAATACAAATCCCTGGAATAGAAACGATGTGGTCACTTCAAATATCATTGCACAGAAATGAGACCTACTACTCTGCTAGGAAGAGGGCCGCTAGATGGATGCTATTGGTATTATTATTATTATTATTATTATGACTATTATGATATGATCAGTTCACCTCCAGGTCCAGGGGAGGCACAGCAGAGCCGGCTGTAGGTAGCATTGGGGTAGGTAGTAGAAGGTAAGATGGCGGCTGCTCTGCTGAGTATTGGGGATGAGTTCCTTATGTGTAATGACTAGGTAGTAGCGACTAATGCACTCGCACAGCGCATTATAATTAGGTAGTACATTCATATTTATATATATTCACATTTTCGTCATGATTGTGAAATTAATGTAATCTTAAATACTGAAATCACACCTGTCTTTCTGTCCCCCCTGCAGGCTGCCCCCTGTGCTGAAGACTCAGAATGTGATCTGCCTGGAAAATAATAAGACAAATAAATACACAATGGTTCCCAGTCCATGGTACCGATCCGGCGCCGCTTATTCATCGTTGGTCGCCTTGTCCTCCTCCTCCTCTTCCTCCTCCTCGGTGGCCGCAGGAGTAGTCGCTGCAGGGGTCTGCTCACCCGCTTCAGGGCTGCCGACATTTTCCTCCTTGTGCTCCTTCTTCCATTTCATTCTTCGGTTCTGGAACCATATTTTGATCTGCCTTTCTGTTAGGCACAAGGCGTGGGCGATCTCTATCCTCCTCCTGCGGGTCAGGTAGCGGTTAAAGTGGAATTCTTTCTCCAGCTCCAGGGTCTGGTACCGGGTGTATGTTTGGCGACCCCTCTTCCTGTCTGGACCTATGTGTTACACACAAATTGTGCTGGAAGTTAGTCATGGGGGCGCATTGCACAACATCCCTGTACACCATGAAGGCCCAGGCTCCAGCTGGTTTATTACAGCCTAATTACATAGTCATTCTTTAGAATTTTCTCTAAGTGAATACATGAGTTTCATGCACATAGAATATGTATGTCATATCTAGATTAATTTATTATCTATTATCGATCCATCCATTATCTATTTATCTATCATATATGTATTATCTATCCATCCATCCATCCATCTATATCTATCTATCTATCTATCTATCTATCTATCTATCTATCTATCTATCTATCTATCTATCTATCTATCCTTCTCATGCATAGCACCATGGAATCAATGGTGCTATATAAATAAATAATAATATATATCATCTATCTATTCCATATCTATCTTTCTCATGTACAGCACCATGGAATCAATGGTGCTATATAAATAAATAATAATATCTATTATCTATCATCTATCTATTCCTTATCTATCTACCTATCACATATCTATCTATTATCTATCTATTATCTATCTATATCTATCTCTGATTGAAATTAGTAATGTGATTTTATGGCCTGTACATTCGAATCAGAATTTTCCATTGTAAATAAAAATAAAAAAAATAAATATTAAAAATGTCTCTTTTATGGCATGCACTGCAAACACACAACTCCAATGTTTATTCTATGTGTCTATTTTTTCTGTGTTAATGTATTAATCCAGTTAATAGGTATTTATTGTCTGCAGGGCAAACATGAGGCAACTGCACTATAATGAGACCCCTCTAACCAGCTGTATGATGAGATAATGGGGGCAGAGAGTGAGCCCTACCTGAGGACCTCATCCAGGGGTATATGCGGTAGTGACTGTCACTCTGGGGGTGCAGGGTGGGCTCCTCCGCCTTGTCACAGCTGCCTTTGCCCAGGTCGTTGCAGAGGATCGGGATGTTCTGATCGAAGGTGGCGCAGTGGAGGTTATAGGCGTCCGCGCTGTATCCGGGGAAGGGGCTCTGGTACAGCGCGCTGTTCACCCCGTACAGCCCGGGCACGGCGGCGGGGGAGGCTGCGGTGCCGGGGAAGGTGCCGGCTCCATAGCTGCTTCTCTGGGAATTGGTGAAGGAGCACGAAGTGGCCTCTGTGTTTTGGAAGAGAGCAGCCCCGCTCGTGTACTTGCTGAACAGAGCATTCACGTAATAGGAAGAAGTCATAGCGTTCACCTGTGATTTGTGCTCCGGGTGGCTCCAGTGTCGGTTTTACGAGGTAGCTTGATATATGGAAACATTAAGCCCCCAGATTTACACAAAACCCCATTTTCTTGTGCACTGAGCTTCCCCCTGCACGTGATCTGCGACCATCTGACTCTCGCATCCAATCTGATGGTGCTGCACAGGTGGGAGCGATGTGTGCAGGAACAACACCCATCCTCCTGTGCAGCATCCCAGCATCCCCGGAATGGAACAATCCCACAGCCCTGCAAAATCAGCACCAAGTCATCAACAGCTTCAGCAATATTCCTCCCAGATATGTATTCACAAAATAAATACAGTTATGCGTCCCACTTATTTGTTAGAAAGGACCGAGGGATTTAAATGGTTAATATCCAAAACTAATAGAATTTTACATAATGTTTAAAATAAAATAAATGGAATTATTATAGTTGTTATTATTTGTTTTTAAACACACACACACACCTGTAAAAAATAAAAACAAAATAAATGGAATTATTATAGTTATTTGTTTTTAAACACACACACCTATAAAAAAATAAAATAAAGACAAATATAAGAATCACCGATAATTGAAAAATTGATAATTTAAATATGCAGAATTGACAAATACAATATTTTTATTCATGGCCCCAGTATGATTATACAGAGAGTGTGACAAATAAACATGACACACATGGAATAAACACTTTAAACTTTTTATTATTATTATTATTATTATTATTATTATTTTTACCAGGCCAAAATAAATACAATAAAAATGAAAATAAATAAATACAATCAAAGCCAAGGTAAAATTTGAATAATAATGGCCATGAAACTTTATCATTCATTCTGTATAATATTTAAACGAGGGAAATATTTACATATTGAATTGTGACTCAGTCTTCTTCTTATTATTAATTATTATGAGTATGTTGAGTTGGTCAGACGCTGTCAGGTTACCTGAGCCCGAAGTGGAGGCGATTTCTGCTGAATTTTTCTGTATGATCCATAGAGAAGTTGCACAGAGGAGGATGAATCCCCGCATCCATTGGAAGTGAGTGTAAGGCTGCTGTGGTCAGGCGCCGGATGCAGAGACTCCTGGGGCTGCAGAGACTCCTGGGGCTGCAGAGTCTCCTGGGCTGCAGAGTCTCCTGGGCTGCAGAGACCCCTGGGGTGCAGAGTCTCCTGGGCTGCAGAGACTCCTGGGGCTGCAGAGACTCCTGGGGTGCACAGACTCCTGGGGTGCAGAGTCTCCTGGGCTGCAGAGACTCCTGGGGCTGCAGAGACTCCTGGGCTGCAGAGACTCCTGGGGTGCACAGACTCCTCTGGTGCAAAGTCTCCTGGGGTGCAGAGTCTCCTGGGCTGCAGAGACTCCTGGGGTGCACAGACTCCTGGGGTGCAGAGTCTCCTGGGGCTGCAGAGACTCCTGGGGTGCACAGACTCCTGGGCTGCACAGACTCCTGGGGTGCAGAGACTCCTGGGGCTGCACAGACTCCTGGACTGCAGAGACTCCTGGGCTGCAGAGACTCCTGGGCTGCAGAGAATCCTGGGCTGCAGAGACTCCTGGGGCTGCAGAGATTCCTGGGCTGCAGAGACTCCTGGGCTGCACAGACTCCTGGGGTGCACAGACTCCTGGGCTGCAGAGACTCCTGGGCTGCAGAGACTCCTGGGGTGCACAGACTCCTGGGGTGCAGAGACTCCTGGGCTGCACACACTCCTGGGGTGCAGAGTCTCCTGGGGCTGCAGAGACTCCTGGGCTGCACAGACTCCTGGGCTGCACAGAATCCTGGGCTGCACAGACTCCTGGGCTGCAGAGACTCCTGGGCTGCAGAGACTCCTGGGCTGCAGAGACTCCAGGGCTGCAGAGACTCCTGGGGCCGCAGATCTCTGCTCCTCACATACAGCTTTACAGCCTTTATATTGCACATCATAAACTTGAAACATTCAATGGGAATGGCTGCTCCGGAAATTCTACCTTACAGCTCTGCTCATCTGTTCTACAAAGGGACCCCAGCCTCTGATCTCTGCTTTCCCACCACATTGTATATATTGTTTACTAATAAATATCGTATGGACAACACACTGATTTTTTTTCCCTCTCACATGTGCGAGTGTAGGTATACTACTACCACTAAGATTACTGCTACAAATAATAATAAAAATAATTTCTGCTCTCATTTAAACTCCTAGAAAAAACCAACATAGCAAGACACTATATATATATATATATATATATATATATATATATATATATATATATATATACATACATATTTGTAGCTATATTATAATATATATATATTTGTGAATAATATATTATATGCTTATGTTATTATAATATATTTACAAATATTTTGATTGTGAGATAAATAATTAAGTGCTTTCAAGCCTCACCCTGCAGACACCTCGTGGAGGCCCAGGAAATGTGCAAAGAAATATGATCGCATAAATGATAGGCGGGCCCCTCTCCCTCTCTCTCTCTCTTTTTTTTTCTTTGTCCACGTTGTACTATCTATAATATTTCAAAACATCCATAGTTAGTTCACTTCTACTTTGATTTTTTTTTTTTACTTAATATTGAAAGCTGCAAATGTACTCTTATGTAAGGAAGATTTAAAAAAATACATAAATACATGCTAGAAATAAAACATAAAATATATAATAATGAAATATGAGAATAATATAAATATATTTATAACAGGGGAAAAAATCGAACAGCAAGCAATATAATAATAAAAATGACAGCGTCTAATTAAATATTTATATTTTGTTGTCATAATTGTATCAATTGACTTAACTTACAGCAGCTACATAAGAATATAATAACTGTTTAAAGCAAGGCCGTGGATTATGAAATAGATAGATTAGATAAATAAATAAATAGATGCTATATAGATAGATATATAATAGATAGATATATAGATAATATATATAGATTAGATAAATAGATTATATATAAATATATAGATAATGGATTAGATAAATAAATAGATGCTATATAAATAGAGATATAATAGATAGATATATAGATAATATATAAAGATTAGATAAATAGATTATATATAAATAGATAGATAATAGATTAGATAAATAAATACATAATATATATAGATAATAGATTTGAAAAATAGATGATATATATAGATAGATAGACAGATAGATAGAATTTTACCAGTATTAATACGGAATACAAAAAATATATATGTTCAGAGTCTTCCCTCTTTAAAATGTGTTCTATAAAACACAGTGATATAACTTAAATACTAAAATGTGTAAAATCCATTAGAACAAAAAATAAAGTTAATAAAAAAAAATCCTCACATTGGTTCAATGTGAAAATAAAATAAAAATATAAACATTCACCCCCTCACCCATGAAGAATAAATGGCAGACCAAGCACAGAAGCACAATTCTAGTCCTTATGTGGAGTTCTGCTGCCATCTGCTGGTGACATATAATATGTGCAGGTATTTTGAACTTTAACCAACTAGACTCTGTTAAAATGGAGCTGCTGGTTTAGGTCGTCGTTGTATTAAGGTTATTTTGCAAGAAGAACTTGCACAAAGCTAGAATTTTGAGAGTTACAGAACAATGAAAGACGGTTATTTCCGCTCTTTGCATTATCTCAATCCGCCAGACAAAACAAATGAAAAGGCTTCTGTAGAAAATCTTAATTGCGGCTGGACAGCTATAAAGTCATTAGGAGGCGAATTCCAGACAGTTTGCAGACCAGCCATATATTACACACGTTTTGTGACCATTCTTTGAAGTTCCTTTCTGTCTGAAACAACAGAGGGCGTCCCAACAGCCCTCTCTCCGGAAAGCCTGCAATTATTTCTTCTGCTTCTCTCATTTTTACAAAGAGTTAATTACATTATTTTCTCGCAGCTATATAGAAACAGATGCTGCATCGACTATATATAAATACAAAATATAATATAGACATGTATATATACACATACATATATATACAGATACATGTGAAACAGACAATCTTGGCATGTCCTCCAGGTTTTGCTGAGGAGCCTGGAGCGGTTTACACTCCATAAATGGTTACAGCAGTAATTTTCTTTTATTGCACTATATGGCCCAGAGTTTTCCTAAACGACATCCTCTCCCTCTGTCTGGACTTGTTTCTTGATGTGACTTGTTTTACCATCTTTGCTTTCAAACTATGACATTTCTTTGTGTAAAGATGCTTTACAACTGATGTTTAGGCTGAAATGTAATTCTAAATATTTGAGCACCAAAGGAACAAATAACAACCATTTTTTACTTGTCACAAGAGTTTAAATGAATTAAAAATAAATAAATATAAAAATTGTGTATGTATTTGTATGTGGTGTGTATGTGTGTGGTATGTGTGTATATGTACATGTGGTGTGTGTATGTGTGTGTGCATTTATGTGGGTTTGTGCATCTATTTGTGTTTGTGTGTGGTGTGTATATTTGTGTGTTTGTGCATATATGTATGTGTGTTTGTGTGTGGTGTGGGTATATATATATATATATATATATATATATATATGTGTGTGTGTATATATGTATGTATGTGTGTGTATATGTATGTGTTTGTATATGTATGTGTGTATTTGTATGTGTGTGTGTATATGTATGTGTGTATTTGTATGTGTGTTTGTATATATGTGCGTGTGTGTATATGTGTGTGTGTGTGTGCGTGCGTGTGTGGTGTGGGTATATATGTATGTGTGTGTGTATATATATGTATGTAGATATTGTATGTAGATACTGTTATAAATATAAAACTTATAATATTATTATTATTATTATTATTATTATTATTATTATTTATTGTTATAGCGCCATTTATTTATAATTTATAATAAAAAAAGAATAGAAAGAGACTATTATTTTTTACACATATATAAATATATATTTGCAAATAAATACTCAGAACTGTGTGTGTGTGTGTGTGTGTGTGTGTGTGTGTGTGTGTGTGTGTGTGTGTGTGTGTGTGTGTGTGTGTGTGTGTAGGGTTATTTTGCAAACCCATGTGAAAACTCAATCAATATTTTAAATAAATGAAATATAAGAAGTTATTATTACACGAAAATAATAAGAAAAATTAATAACCTTAAGATTCTGAGAAAAAAAAAATAGAGAGATAGTGGAAGGTATGCTAATATGTCAGAATTGAACGCCGAAAATAAATGTTTATTTTGTGCATCAACTTAAGACTAGTAAAGCTTACATTGAATCACTTGAAAACCACAAGTAACACAACCTAATCACCCAATATATGCGTGTCCGTCTGTGTGTGTGTGTGTGTGTGTGTGTGTGTATGTGTGTGTGTGTGTGTGTGTGTATATATATATATATATATATATATATATATATATATCCATACTCAGACATATTAACAGATACAGATTTATGTGTAGATTTCAAATGGGGGAAAAAAATATACAGTGACATAAAGTTAATCTCTCTTTTTTTTACCGACCAGGGACATAAAAATGCCAAATCACAACTAACAAAAATATTTTTATTTAAAAAAAAAAAAAACAAACGAAAAAAGAAAGATAAATATAATTTCAACACAATAATTTGGTCAACAGGTCATGAGGTAACTATTTCAAATATATGTTAGGTTCAGCATAAATTATTTGTAATGTTTAGAGATAGAAATATACCCAATGTATTTCTTTTTTATTTCCTGTGTATAATTTATTATTCTTAATAAATTTTACTTCAATACAGTGAACACGAACATAACACAAGCCATAGGTAGTAAAACCTTCACTCACCATATATATATATATATTAATCCACATATATGTAGATCCCGAAAAAAAAAATCTCCAGGGCTTCAAAATATTTCAGACCCCACAACTTTAGCCCACCTCCTGCATATTTCCTTGTGGACTCTAACCCCTATATACATCTCTACGATTCATTAAAGATTGTTGGATACTGTGATTGCCAATAACTGAGGTTGATTCTGTCTAAATCAATAGGAGGTGAGTGGACTGGATATAGGGGACATAATAACATTGCAGGCTGGTGCTACAGACCCAGCATTCTATTAAAACAACCTGAGTTCAATGTAGTCCTAGTATTGTACGACATCCAAACACATAAATCAGGTCACAACTAAACTCAAACACATGATTCAAGTATAGCAGCAGAGGCTCCACTGCCCAGAGAACACATAATAAAATAATAATAATTAGAATAAACCCTACATTTTAGATCTAGTCTGTACAGTCAGTATAGAGTTGTGCACAATGGTAAGGTAGTTTACTTGTAGAGCAGAGCAGGTAGATTACTTGTATCCCAGCCCACCCCTAATGCCCCTTTGTGTTGTTCATAAAATAATTTAAGAAATGAAGTACCTCTTGGATAGCTCTGGGTAACCAAGGCTGTGGTGGTACTTGATTTGTTAGCATGATATACAGGAGGGAGAACCACATGAGGCCTCAATACAGTAGCATCATATTGTTTGTGGCTCCATTTTATAGGATTCAATCGTCCTTTGATCGATCTTTATTAATTTTTTTCATTTTCATTCTTCTGTTTTGGAACCAAATTTTCACTTGTCTCTCCGTGAGGTTGAGCACTCTGGCCACCTCATACCTCCTGTCCCTGGTAAGATACATGTTAAATAAAAACTCCTTCTCAAGTTCCAGTGTTTGATGCTTGGTATAGGGACATCTTTTTTTCCTGGTGGATCTTGCATGGAGCCAATTAGCAGCTGGATTGTCTAGAAAAAAAAGGACATTTTCTTTAAAAAAAATATATATTTTACATCCTATATACATCAATAAATAATCACCTCCATACCTTAAACAATATATACCACATGCATCAACATAAATATTAAAATATAAATGTTCCCTATATAGAACATATACAAACTGTTACAGCCATAAATCAAAACTGATAAATGTCCTAAACAATATTTGCCCCTTGCATGAACAACTACATTTGTATCAATGCCCTATAAAATGAATTTATACACAGACAACTATCAGTGCCCTATAAAATGCATTTATACACAGATATCTATCAATGCCCTAGAAAATGCATTTGTGGACAGATATCTATCAATACTCTAAGCCATATATGCCCTATGCATCAGAGTTGTTGCCAATGCTGTGTAATATTTTCATAAGCATTAGTACACACATACATATAATGCATGCTCTATGCCCCTGCACATAAATTTAATTTATGGCCAACATGATACACACTCACAAATTCAATAAGAAGGTTACAAACAATTTTCCAAATACTATAATCTTTTTTAATCAACACCTGGCCTGCTACCCGTGTCCTATATAAGCTGTAACATACATCAGTATATGGAATTAATGGTGCTATATAAATAAATAAATAATAATAATAGTAATCAGTATATTACATACCATATGAATGCATGCCATGTCAATGTCCAATGTAACATATGGGTTCTGCATGAATGCATCAATGGTTAGAAATAACAAATATGATATATGCCTGAATACACATAACACTATACATCCCCTACATATTCTATGTTTAATGCACGATCACAGATTTCTCTGGATGCGTTAAACAACACATTCTGTATCACATTATCTATCTACCATGGATTTATATGTTACCTAATTCCAGGACCATTTACCAGCCATGCCTTGTCCCCATACTCCTGCCATGTCCAACCATATTCCTAGACTATGCAATATCAAATAGTCTAAATATTCCTTAGATATAACAAATCATGATACAAACCAGGATCCATCCATCTATATAAATAACATACTTTAAATCCCCCCTTCCTTGCTGGCCCCCGAATTGACATGGAATATTGCATTTGTGCTATTGTACCGCAGCCCCCGCCCCCAGAGCTGTACATGCCTGACTGTAGCCCCTCAGTGATGGCCATGGCTCCAGGTCTATGCATTGCGAGCCGCCATTGCACCCATGATTATTGCCCCCGTGGTTATTGCACCCGTGATTATTGCCCCCATGATTGGGCTTCCATGCCTTCACCCTGAGATGAGTCTTCCATGACAGGAGCTTCCTTGCTCCTCAGTGATGCAGCAGACTTACTTGGGTCTATAGGGGGCTTCTCCCCATTTGTGAGGGTCTCTCCAGTGCTGGCAGCGTCCTGACCCTGCTTCTCTGTGTCGGCAGGAGAGCCACAGGCATAGTCAGACAAAGACAGAGTGTGAGCATCAAACGTGGCACAGTCCCCCCTCCTGCCCCCCGAGAGGGGCTCAGGTTTAATGCCGTAGTGCTGCCTGCTGGAGGACAAGCCTGGGAAGGACAGGGGTCCGGCCATGGGCTCCAGCCAGGAGCGCAGGTACCTGCCGTCTGCGGCGGCCATGGGGGGCTGGTGGTGCCCATAGGGGTGGTACACGCCGGGCACATTGCTGGCAGGATGCTGGGGATGGTGCACTGGGCTCCAGGGGCTGCTGAACATGGACGACTTAGCCTGGAAGCTGCACGGGCTGTACTCGGGGGGCTCGGCCCCCACTGCTGCCTGTCTGGGCGGCTGAGCGAACCGGGACTGCACCAGCTCCTCGCCCTCATGGACCAGGAACGAGTCCACATAATAAGTGCTCAGGGTCCCAGAAGTCGTCATTGCTCTGCTGAGAGCGGGACCTGCGCAAATTATGAAACTGCAGATTTCATGTAACAACTTGGTCCTACAAAGAAGTACAGTCACCTAATAAGTTGCAGGCAGGACTGGCCTCCTATTGGCTGCCGGGGCCACGTGACCAAGCAGCATAACAATAAGGAATAAATCAGTCCGCAGGCTATTAATGGCTCACTGTTTTCTAGTCATCATTTTTATAGCAAAGCCATAGGTTTTTATGCAAAAGGATATTGGAGTTATAGAATATTGTCCCCTGTAATTGTGGCCAAGTCAGATTAACAGGGACGAATTTCCTCCTTTTCTGCCATCGCAGGGACTATTTTCCATCATTATTAATCACACAGTAGGATGTAGGTGTTCTGTACAGTTCTGCACAGTGAGCGGCCCATTCCCTGCACACAGGCTGCACTGATGAGCACAGGCTGCACTGATGAGCACAGGCAGCGGATAGAATGGAAAGGGTCCAGCCAGGAGCTGCAGTAATAAGTCTCCATGGTGCTGTTCTGGGCTCACAACACTGCACATGGGGCACCAGCCCAATCCTGAGCCTCTGCCCCCCAATCCCTGCCTTTACTACTAGCATTTAGATAGTGGGGTATCTTATGTTGTATGTATCCCCCACACAGCATTTCAGGGATAGTCACAAGAATGGAGAATATAAAACCTAAACAATTACTGAACACTTCTAGCATTACCTACATTGATATTATCATCTAAATATATAAAAAAAACACCAATAGTAAAAAAATATACTAATAATAATAATTTTAGGAACATTCACTATTAGGCACACAGGTCGAGACAAAGGAACATCCCCGCAGTTATTATCATTATTATTCTAATTTTTAAAATACAAAATATCGTAATGTTTTGTTGTTTATTCCTCTAATAGATTTAGAACTGTTCTGTACCCGACTACAAGTTTAGTCTTTGTGAGGAACTGGGTGGGAAAGATTTACAGGCTAATCCGGTGCCATAAAGTAACGTTCATAAAACAGACCACAAGTGAAGGAGAGAACTGGCGGAGGAAGGAAAAGTAGGGCGTGGATTCGGGAGAACAATTGTTTTACACGCATGGAACCTTTATTACGGTTTGTAAAAATGTGATGAGGTTCATAGATTCATAAAGTGAATAGTATCAGATATAGTGATAGTGATAGGTGGGAAATCAGCATGAAGAAGGGAGGAATAATGATAAAGTGGTGATGGCGGAGGGTTACATTGGTTCAGATGAACAGCCAAGCATTAGATCAAGTCCATTGTTATTAGTTCAACATTATGTTCTATCTATCTATCTATCTATCTATCTATCTATCTATCTATCTATCTATCTATCTATCTATCTACCATTTATTTATCTATCTATCCATATATATACAATATAATATTTAATATAAAATACTAGATAGATAGAGTAATAGATAATAGTTATTTTTCCATTGGTGTGTACTATTATTATGGGACTATCCTGTCATCCAAAGATGATCGATTTTTGGGAAAATAAATAAAATACTTCCATAAAGCACAAATCTTCTCCACTGTCCACAACCAGTAATTATACTTCCCGAAAAAAAAAAAATGCCCCGAAGGTAGTATCAATCTGAGACTGTTGATAATACTCTCTCAAGCATTTTGATCCTTTATGAAGGTAATATATATATATATATATATATATATATATATATATATATATATATATATATATATATATATATATATATACAGTATATATATATATTATCTCTCTCTCTATATATACATATATATAAGTAGGTATATATATATGTATTTATATATACCTCTCTATATATATATATATATATATATATATACACACACCTACAACAATAAATAATTTAATTCCAAATAAAAATATGATTTGTGTAATTATGAAAAAAAAAACAATATCAGTGGGCATCTAGGGCATCTAGAGGTTAAAAGATCGGTGTGGTGAGATCATTATGACTAGGACATAGACAGGTGGATTCAATAATGTACTAAAAAATTTCAACAATATTAAATAATAATTAATATTTTTTTAACTGTTCCGTTTTAATTGTATATTCATTATCTGTATTTCGCCTGAAATTTCTAAATTATGTGCATGATCAATAAGACAATTGTGAGGTAGATAGATAGATAGATAGATAGATAGATAGATAGATAGATAGATAGATAGATAGATGTCCGAACTGCAGTATATGACCATAATGGAGTGTAAAAAAAAAATTCTGGGTAGATATTAATATTCTTACCATTATATTATTATTGGAAGGAACTGAATTATTACATACTTCTAACTATATATATATTATATGTGTTCATATGTGTGTTATATATATATATATATATATATATATATATATATATATATATATATAGTCCAGAAAATCAGCAGCACTGCCTAAATTGATGCAAAACTCGCCCAGGGAAGCTGGCAAGGCTTGCTATCCAAAAAGGAGGCGTCACATCTGCTTGAGAAAGACTCCACATATGGAGCTGAATTGGTGAATAAAGAATCCTTACATTTTCACTATTTTAATGTGCTGCGACATTTTTTTGTATGTATGCAATATATCTAGATAGATTAAGTGTGTGTGTGTGTGTGTGTGTGTGTGTGTCTGTGTGTGTGTGTGTGTGTGTGTGTGTGTGTGTGTGTGTGTGTGTGTGTGTGTATATATATATTTATGATGCACACACATACATATACATGCACTCTGGGTTTTCTTACTGCTTTGACATCTAATAAGTTTTCCGCTTTCAACTCCTTTTCCTTTTCTCCAACTATAACTAGCTGTATTGTAAATTTCAATACAAACACACACACACACACACACACACACACACACACACACACACACACACACACACACACACACACATATATACATATATATATATATATATATATATATATATATAAATTCATAATAAATTACGAATAGATATAACATTATATAACATATAGCAGATTGTGTATATTTTGAGCAGAATTGTCGTGGAGCGATCAGATCAGTCACGTTTCCTTTTTGCCAATTTCCTGTTCACTGCAACCTGTGGTAGAAAATAAAGCTGTGACTGTGGGTCTGTGTGTGGGGGATGTTTGTGGACCTGCAATAAGGCGCTGATGGCCCCGTCTGCACTGCTGTCTGGTGTATTTGGAGCAGTCGCCTTCTCCCGGGCTATGCTATGTGCTATGTGCTGTGCTATGTGCTGTGCTATGTGCTGCTGCTGCTGCTGCTGCTGCTGCTAGTGGGAGGCTCTCAGGAATGTGAGACTATGGGCTGAGTGTAATAATGATCGTAACCTAGGCCTTGTGTGCAGGAAACCATTATTGGAGCCCCTCACCAGCATTTCTCCCCTTTCTAAACCCCAATAATGTTTATCCTCTGTATTATAAGACCACGTACAATAAATCTCTATTATAACATGCATGTCACCTCATACAAAATTGTTAGTATTCATGTAGTGTTGTAATGAATAGCATAACCACCGTGTGATGTGTAATAACTGTGTGCACATATTACACCTATGCTATCATTAAAATCATCAATCACAAACCTTATGATGCGCATGATGATTCACAGACTCATAAAATGGCAGATCATGCTATGCAATATATTGTTTGCGCCTTCTCAACTGCAGCACCAAGTACATTGTAGGCCTTTAGTCCTCGCAGAATATTACCTATGTATATTAATGTTTCATGTCTACATAATGTTGTAGCTCTGTGTTCCATTGTGATTAATCCCATGCTTTATATATCACAGAAATCCAACAGCCTGTGCTGCATATCACACAATAATCCTATAAATCCTGTAATTCATGCTGCATATTATTAATCTTATGACACATATCACATGTCGGTCTTATGCTCCAGTCTTATATTCCATGTTCCATGTTCCATATTGCATTTTACTCCTATGTTCCATATGACATGGGGACGATATGCACTGATGTGACTAAGGCAGTTCCTTGTTGTCGAGAGAAAGGTGGAGCCCCAACAACATGAAACTACCTAAATCACACTCCAGTTGTGTTCTAAAATCTTATGATTGGCGACCTCCAAGCTTCTAGAAGAGGGTCCGCTATAAAGAAGAAATCACAGTCACACTGGAAAATTGGCACAAGATGGGCAAGTCACTCATATTAGATTAGCAATACAAAAAAAATCATAAAATTAAGAAAATCGTGATATTGAGGCCACAATTGGAAATAACAGTACATGGGATTAAACTATGAAAATAGATGTATGTGTATGCGAATGAGTGTGTGTGTTGTGAGTGTGTGTGTGCTGAGTGAGTGTGTGTGTGTGTGTATGTGTGTGAGTGTGAGTGAGTGAGTGTGAGAGAGAGTGAGTGTGTGTTGTGTGTGTGTGTAGTGTGTGTGTGTGTGTGTGTGTGAGTGTGTGTAGTGTGTGAGTGTGTGTGAGAGTGTGTGTGAGAGAGTGTGTGAGTGTGTGTGTTGTGTGTAGTGTGTCTGTGTGAGTGAAACAATACGCATTGCGCACAAATTGCGCTTGGCCTCACCTTGGGCTTTCCTCAATGTCACGTTGGTCCACTGCTATGTTATTCCGGATGGAAAAGAAATAACTTCTTGCTTTTCAGGTTGAATAAACCCAGTCCCATGTCCTCCTGTGTTAGCTGCTTCCTCTGCCTAAGCTGCTCCTTGCTGAACTGAAAGCTCTGCTCTACTCTGCAACAATCCAGATATACTATCAAGTCATAAAAGTGAACAAAAGCCGACAAAGCTTCCAGCACCATTGCTATATAGCTCAACAAATTACGACTGTCTAGGTAATATTTAAATGGATTCCTATAGTAATTGTAGGGGATTGGGGGGGGGGATGTTAGGCAACTTCTGCTGTTGTAAAAGTTCTTGAGAGGATAAAATAAAACGTAAACAGCCACAGAATTAGAAGAAGAAAATTACCAAGGATTCATTTTCTTTTATTTGATTCTTCATTGAAAACATATAACATGGCCTGATCGCACGCAGCAGCATATGTTCTGGTTAATAATGGTCATGTGACCATGGATCAAGAAGAAACATTGGCCTTTAATAATAATAAACATTTACACATATTTGAATTTATAAAGTTCATCTTCTGTACTTACTTAAAGCATGTAAATTCACAGTATATCTGAGGAATGAGAAGTTCCCCCTTTTCAAGACTTCTATTGTGTATTGACAGTACACAAGGAAGGAGAACCCACTAAGAATGGACCATGTGCTTTTCTGGTGCTGCTAAACGTAACCTCTTACTACACAGACAAGACTACATTCAAGAATCATCCGAGTCCTGCAAGTGCCCTCATGGGTCTTTATGACCTTATTGAGGAATTAAATAGTTCCTTCTTCCTGGAGAAATAAGGAACATTTCATTCTACCCAATAAAATGTGAAAACCGGTGTTTTAGTGCCTCATCCACCTTTTCCTTGAACAACATAAAATGCAATGCCGGATGCAAGACAAAGGGAGGAACAAGACTGTAAATATACAACTTATAAATGCGGAACCGCCATAGTAAAAAAAAATCTCAGTCTAACAAAAAAATAAAATAAAAAAATAACAATAATTATTATTATAATAAAAAAAAACTCTTAAGACGTGTGCAAGTATGGCTTTAACCCAAAGGCTGGGTGGATGATGGACATACTGGTCATAATGTACAGCTCTGGCAATCCATATAGGTGACTGTGGAAGGAGAAAAGTACTGGCTCTCTATGAAGGAGCTCATCAGGAGAAGTTGAAGTTGGCTGTGAGCTCCCGAATTCGGTTTTCCCGATTCATTTTCTTGAGCTTCATCCTGCGGTTCTGGAACCAGATCTTGACTTGCCTGTCTGAGAGGTGCACGCTGCGGCTGATCTCTAGGCGACGCTCTCGAGTCAGGTACATGTTGAACAGAAACTCCTTCTCCAGCTCCAGGGTCTGGTGCTTGGTGTAGGGACATCTCTTCTTCCTGCCGCTCTTAGCTGTTAACCAGTTGGCACCATTGTCACCTTTCGCGTTGCCTGAACCAACAAAAATAAAATGAAAAAATAAATAAATATTTTAAAGATTATAATTGTGATTTCCTTATATTCTTGTTCTTCTTTTTTTTTAATCTATTTATTATTATTATCATTATTATTATTATTATTTATTTACTACATTTACATGTACAGTTTTTCTATGTTATTATAGGGGATTTTAAAATTACAATTTTTTTGCTAATATCATGCAATTAATATAGGTAACAGCATTTGCAAATCCAGTACGATTATTCGCTTTGTTTGATATTACACGTATGTACGTATCTATCTATCTATCTATCTATCTATCTATCTATCTATCTATCTATCTATCTATCTATCTATCTATCTATCTATCTATCTATCTATCTATCTCTATCTATCTATCTATCCATTCAATATCTATCTATCTATCTATCTATCTATCTATCTATCTATCTATCTATCTATCTATCTATCTATCTATCTATCTATCTATCTATCTATCCATCTATCTATCTATCGTATCTATCTATGTATCTATCCATCTATCTATCACTTATCAATTTGATACTTTCAATATAACTTTCTATGCATCATCACTTTCTATGCATCATCTCTTTCTTCTTAATAATTATTTACCCCCCATAATTCCATAATTTGCGACCCTGATAGTTGGAATACACAGTGAAGTAGTGGTCCCCCTGCTAGAATGCAGCCCCCAGGCCATGGGCAGCGTGCTATGTGAGCAGAAGGCAGCCCCCCACATTTAGTGATCACACATGGAACCTGGGCTCTTTACTGTCATATTTTGCTATGTTCTGGCGCCTGTAATGGGCCCTATAAATAGTGCGATTTTATAGGGGCTTCCTGCTTCCTCCAGGACAAAGCACAGAGGAGCAGCATGTGGTGTAAAGTTGAGAATGGACATGATGTTTATGACAGACTCACGCCCAATTATTACATAGTTCAAAGGCTGATAACAGAGGGAGCTTCCTCCTCTGCCCTTTGTGGTGGGCTCGCACAGTGAGTGTGAGTGGGCGCTCACCTCCGGGGTCTTTCTCTGGGGAGTGCTTGCTGCAGTCAGAAGGAGCCGGAGAGGAGTCCTCGGCCCCGGATGAAGACGTGTGCGCCTCCTCATCAGCTCCGGGCAGCCTGGCACAGGGCGGCTCCTCGCTGTCCTTCCTGCCGTGCTCTGCGGACATGGATGACAAGGATGGAGGAGGCTCAAACCGAACTGGGGGCTGTGGAGCGAAGTGGGGAGCAGCAATGTGCGCGGCGCTATAGCCCTTGGAGGAGCCATAAGCCTGGGACAGGCGGAAGTACCCTGGCACTGGAACAGGGCTGCTATTGTGAGCAGGGCTGCTGCCAGAGCTAACCCGTGGAAAGGTGGACAAGTCAGTGGGAGAAGAAGTCTTAGGACATTTTTCCGAGTCATAGAGGCAATAGGAATTCTCCTCCTTAATGTTCTGTGTGAAGGAGCAAGAGGTGGCAGCTTGGCTCTCAGATGGCTCCACTCTGCAGGACCTGGAGGCTTCTAGCCAGACGTCCATCCCTGGAGCATAGCCTGGAGATGTGGGCACTGTGGGGGGAACTCCTTCATTTCTTTTGCTCAAAACGGGGAAAAGTCCACAGCTCTGCAGCCCATAAGACACCTCGGAACTAGTCTGTGGCAGGTAGACCCCTGTGCTTTGGTAGTAGCCCCCAGCTTCTGCCCCTCTGCCAGCACTGATTAAGGAGTCCACCAGGAAGGAGTTCGCAGTCGGGTTCTCCGAGCATGACATTGTTGTGGGGTAATTTGGCGAAGAGAGCAGATATTCCTTTCTGGCTGACATTTCTTGTGCAAAACATGCTGAATATGATTAGAGATAGCCCTGCACCACTGCAAATGCATGCAGCCAATGACAGGCCAGGCCCAGCCAGCGACCCCTCCCAGATCACTCTCGTATGCAAAGGTTCATCTTAGCTCGACCTCAACATATATATATATATATATATATATATATATATATATATATATATATATAGTAAGATATTAATAGCAACTTCCCTACGAAGTATTTAAACAATTTGCATCTTTGCACCAACATACAAGATGAGTTGTTTGAAATAATAATGTATATGAACTTTTTTTTTCCCTACCAGCCTCTTTTTTTTTTTTTCTTTAATCCACTAGCACTGTTTCTGTTTTAGGTGCAAGATGACATCATATTATATGGGTTAGTTGTTCACTAAAATTATTTATTCACTTTTTTTAATTATTTCTATGAAACGATATATTTTCATTATATAAATCTAGATGTGATGTGTGCAATGGAAGGAGGATTCAGAATATAAATATGTGATTTGTTATATTATGAAAGTGATTCCTGATCAGAATTTAGAATGAAAAATAAAATGATTACAATAAATAAATATATAAAGTTGCATCATATACTGAAATAAATCAGATGTGAGGTACATTAGCAACTGTAACAATCGCTATATTGCTGTACTTAAATATATTATTTAAATTATACTTTTTCAAAAAGTTGTATGTTATAAGCTGCGAGCATTGTTTGTGACTTTTTGTGTGTGTGTGTGCTGCATACAACGTATATAGTGTGGTGGTATATATATATATATATATATATATATATATATATATATATATATATATATATATATATATATATATATACACAGAACCTATTAGTTCTGGTGTCCTGACATCCTTGAGTTATTGAGCAGAATAAAGCTACTTGTGTGAATAGTGTTTACAGGTCTGTGGTGGTATTTTGTTAATAGTCCTATGTTGTGTCCCATTTATTTATAAAGCTAGAAGGAAACATGGAGAAGATTTGATAAAATATTACTGTCTGTAAACCACACTGGTGGGATCGGATGTGGTGTGCAAAGTCAGAGGAATCAGAAGGTTTATTAGTTGATTTAGTATGTAAATCAGTGCAGCATTTGAGCCATCCCCAGAGCACTTACCCTTGGCTTTCAGACGTTGTGTAGACAACACTAGAGCAAGACCCAGGCTGCCTCTACAAGCACAAGGAAAATATCTGCTTCTTAAACTCTGGGCTACATTTTTATTAGCCTCCACTTGTGGCTTTCTTCTGGGAAGGGCATATGAAATGAGCAGAGTTCAGATGTTTCTGTAAGAATGGGAAGCCTAGGGGCCCTCTCCAAGGTCTGTGCACTGCTGGACGCTCACTGCATACAAGAAGCCTCCCCTCCTTATTGCACCCTAGTAAAACACTCTACTTCTCCTTGTAAAATCTTTTTCTATAATAGCAATGAAACCACCTATTATATATGAATACAGTCTCCTTCAGTGCACACTCAGCATTGTTAGAAAACATGGAATTCATAGATCATCTGTATTCTGTACAAAAAAAAACAAAACCCTACAGGGATCATGGACAGTGCAACAATAAATTGCACAAAAATAACAATTACAACTTGCTGTTTAAGTCTTTATGTGAAAGGATTGATATCAACCACAACAACAGCACTGATATCCTTAGCAGCTGTAGAGATAGTTTAAAAATAAGGGACAATATTCTAAAAAGTATTAAATAGTTGCACATTATTCAAGTACAACTTATTAGTTATATGTGTATTTATTTATGTAGTAATTCATAGTATCCTAGGATACTGCTGTTGTGGAGAAACTATATAATAAATAAAGTAAATAGTAAGAAATAAGTAATAATAATTGTTAATTTAAAGGAACATAAATAATTATACATTCTACATTAAGTTATAATAGTGGAACAGCACTAGCACTCGAACTGAAGATGCATGTCAGCTACATGTTTCAATATTTTTCTTATAGTTGTTTTCTAAAATAATAAAAATAAAATATATTTGGTGCCCAATTGAAAAAAAATGAGATTATTTGATGAGACACACCAACCAAGAGGCATTGTCACATGATGTCTCAATGGCCATGTTCAATAGTAAGTCTCATGACTGGTGTGTTGTGTTGTGTGGATGGGCAGCTGCCTGACACAATTATTATTATTATTCATGACTTGTGTGATAGTATGATGGAATATCATACAGGGATTTACGTGGATATGGAAGATTGGATGAGTGCACTCGTGTTTATGCAGAGAGCTGTGGATGCCTTTTATAGTCAGGCACACGTCTAGTTCATGAAGTTTAATAGCCGAATGCTGTGCGGGATCCATTCTTTACTTTAATCACCAACAAAAGCAAGGCAAATAGTAAACTAAGTATCATCAAGCTCAGTCAAGTAAGACTAATACAACACATTTAAATCTTAACTATAAACGATAAATGGTCAGTTCGGAGCTAAAAGGAGGTTAAAAAAAAGCTGCTTTGTGCCAAACTACTTTTTAAATACCGACTGGAATCTCCTTTCAAAAGGAAATAGGTCTTATGTGAATGGAGATTTCCCCCTAGCAGTGGCAGGAGAGGAGCCTGGTGATCATAATGGGGCAGAATGGGCTATAGGGGAGCAACTCTGCCTAGACATAGCCAAGGATACAAAACAAATCGTCTGTCATTATATATATATATATATATATATATATATATATATATATAAATTCTTAATAAAACACAGAGCAAACAAGCTATAAGCAATAGAACATGCAATCCA
>NC_135237.1:94971714-94989214 GCF_051348905.1 Ranitomeya variabilis
AATGCCCACCCCATAACTCAATGTCTTACCATATCATCCTCATCACAATAATTATATTTTTCAGAATGTGGAATTTTGTCTGCATTTCCCAAACAAGCAGCTTGTTTTAATCAACTAGTGACTGGCAGACTTTTCTCCTGAAGACACACAAACAAATCTGTAAAGAGTCTCCTCGCTTGATAAGCAAAGAACAAAAGGCCAATGCCTTAGTATTGGCTTTCCTCAGCACAGCGGCTTTGACATTGATCGGCGCAGCGCCATCTGGTGGCCACTCAGTGGCTTTACAGAAGGTTTGCTGTTTTCTAATAAAGGCATGTACAATGTCCATTGAAGCAACTGTTGGATAGTACTGATATTACTATTTTCTGAGAAATGGCTGCTTATCCTGTGTTTAGTTTACAGCCTCACATTCCAAATATGCAAATCACAAATCACAGACAAGTTTTATTACCAAATTACCTTAGCAACAGTGAGCATGTTCTTTTATTGGGTCAGACCAAAGACTGGAGGATATACTGCAGGCCTCTAGGGTCTGGAGCATTTGTAAGAGAAGCTAGTTAATATTTAACCCAAAAAGGAAATATCCTGTAAACGTCTCATTGACATTCTTCTTGCTATCTCTTTTCTGCATTATCACTCACACTTCTTATTTTAGAATGATGTTGATGTTTGTAGCCCTCCTTGAATCTCCCATACAAAATAATAAAAGAAAAGACTGTACAAATAGAGGTATGCGTCATGGTGGGCCATGTTTGACATTTATCTTTTAGTAAAATATAAACACCAAAGAATTCTGTAAACAATAGGGAGACCACAGAATAGTAGACATTCCTCTCAAGGTTATGTGTGATGTCCAACAATAGCTCTAGAGAAGTTCAAAGCCAAAAAGCTACTAGAAAATAATGAATAAAGGGGGGAAATCCAATATAATATGAAAATTAAAAAAATAATACAATTCCTTGTCTGCTGTCCACTAACTGACCTAAATAGCATCATAGTAGCTAGTAACCAGTTGAACCCAAGTCACTCAGGTAATACACCAGATATATAGTTTTAAAACTTGCATTACCCAAACAAGACCCCTATAATGGATTATGTCACCACAAGCATCATGGATGAGACAAGGGATCCATCTCCCAATCAATAGTTCTCAATCAGTGACCTTCTTCTTGCTGAGGCTGCACAATCAGCTGCATTTACTGGGGCAATCTAATGAGGATGAGAAAATTCTAATATTGTATTTAATCTGCAGCATATCAATCATGCATTGCAGGTGCAATCTGAAATCTCAGTAAAAAAAAAAAGCCAACACAAATGAAACAATTCAACCAGATTTATTTGACTTGTGCGCTCTCTTGTTGTGAACATGCAACCCACTAAGATCTGCATCGAACAAACGCTATATACATCTAAAATATGCATCTGGGAAGAAACAGTGACACACAGAGACCCCTGTGCCAAAGATTTTCATTCACCCCCTCCCCTTCCCCAGTAAACTTCATAAATGCTGAAGAAGTGACAGAACCAACATTAAACAAGTAATCTGTAGCAAAATGTAAAAATCACAAGAACAGATGTGTAAAAAGGCGTCTCAACCAAATACCAAATGACATTTATTTACAATTTCTTTTTTCTTTTTTTTAGTAAAACATATGAAGCATACATTCAAACGGATAAAGTACAAATAGATTATCATGTCCCATAAACTCATATATCATTTCAAATATAATCACTTTTAATAACTTTGGTTCCTTTAGGTCTTATATATATTTATATATTTAAATGAGATTTAATCTGACATAAACTATTGCCTGGTCACATCAATTCAGAGTAAAATAATTCATCTGGCTGTATTTGGTATGAAGAAGGGTAAGAGATGCTATGCAGATTATTGATTATATCCTCTCTGCGGTGGCTTCATCATTGTCTTGGCTGCTCATTTAATCAGGTTCATTACTATAGATAGAAGTTGTCTGATTTGTATCTGTGGCTTTGCACAGGACAGTCACAGACAGGGATTGATATTAGCAATCAAAGTGCATGTCTCATAGACCACATATGTAAACTGATCAATAAGGATAAGAACAGGGGAGACAGCAGGACGCTTTGAATTTAAACTACAGAATACAAGTGACTTTATTTCCCCCCCAAAAAATTTTTTTTATTTTGTTTAATGCAAGTGTAAGAGTATCTGGAGCTGAATGGGCGCAGTTTTATATATGAAGAAGAATGCTAACAAATAGAAGACTTGTAGATCATCCAAAGGTATTAGGACATCATAAGAACCGAACTGTTAGATCAAATTGGTCCTTTAAATCCGTACCAAATGTTGCTTGTAATAGCCTTTGTCCTGTTTGTGTCATTTGTTCCTTATGCCTGCTGCATCCAAGCACAGGAAATGGAGTCAGTACTACAACTCTCATCCTCGCCGGATCCAGGAGGCATTGCACTCCATCAGGAAGGCTTCTACTTCCTAGAGTTCGGACAGAAATCCACAGACCAGCCGCCATAGATCCGGGAAATGCTGGGACTCTCAGTACCCTCATAGCAGAGGGTTGGCGGAGTAGTATTGGAGTCGGTCCCTGTTAATTTTTTTCTCTTTCATCCTCCTATTCTGAAACCAGATCTTGACTTGTCGGTCGGTTAAATTGAGCATTCGTGATAACTGCAGCCTCTTTTCTTTGTTTATATAGACACTGAAGAAAAATTCCCTTTCCAGTTCCCTAATTTGATATTTGGTATAAGGACACCTCTTTTTACGGGTACGTTGGCCACCTGTGGAGCAAAAAATAAAAACTGTATTGTTACAGATGTATCAGCCCATCAAATATAGTCATTTACAGCATGACTGAAGCCCCAGGGCTGAGGATCCCTAGTACTGCAGACAATCTAGGGCACAAAACGCAAGATACTGACTGTCAATGCGGCAAAATGGTATGTGGCTTGTGGCTAATGTTCAACAGATAGAATAGAATAGATAGATAATTAAAAAATGAAAGCAGCACACCATTTAGGGAAAAGTAGTCAATTTATTTTTATTATTTGGAGGATTTGTCCGTGTCTGGAATGTTTGGCATCCGGATTGCTGCATTGTTTGCTGGTGCTGCTTTCAATTTGATTTTTTTGATAGATAGATAGATAGATAGATAGATAGATAGATAGATAGATAGATAGATAGATAGATAGATAGATAGATAGATGAGAGAGAGGGGCGAGTTTATATATGAATCTTATAAGTGTGTATATAAATATAATATATATATTTTTTCTAACTGTATACAATAATAGATAGATAGATGATAGATAGATAGATAGATAGATAGATAGATAGATAGATAGATGATAGATAGATAGATAGATATTGCTAATACTTTTTTTTAGATACATGAGAGAGGGAGGTTCAGATATAAAATTATATTACATGTGTGTATATAAATATATTATATAAATAAGTATAATTTTTCTAAATGTGCACAAATAGATACATAGATGAGTTTAGATATTAAATTATACTATATGTGTGTATATAAATTATTTATATATTTCTAATTGTATACAATGTATGTATGCATAGATAGATAGATAGATAGATAGATAGATAGATAGATAGATAGATAGATAGATAGATAAACAGATAGACCAGTTTAGATATTAAATTATATGTGTGCATAATAATTATATAAATATATATTATAATTGTATTCAATAGGTGCATAGATAGATAGATAGATAGATAGATAGATAGATAGATAGATAGATAGATAGATAGATAGATAGATAGATAGATATTTAAAGGAATTGCAAGTGTTGCTGTAGACCACTGATACATACTACTGTATTCAACTACATATTTTTTTTTTATCTTAATAACTGGAAACATGAACAAGAAAAATAACAAATACAACATTACAAATATATTTGGAAAACTTCCTAAAGTACAATTGAAGGAATCAGCTCTGTGTTACCCCTTCAGATGAGTTTATCCTGTTACCCACCACCATACTTAGGTCCCCAAATTCCAAGCTGTGCTCCGTAAAATCAATGTCCCAGTGCCGGCTGGTATTTGGCACCCTGCATTTGGGTGCTTGTTGCCCATCGCACATTGTTTAGCGCATGTCCCAGCAACACCTGTGTGTCTAGATTTGCTCCCATTATGGAGGGGATTCCTGCTGGCAGACCATGATATGAAGCCATGCAGGGTTACTCTGTCATTTTATTGGAGCACATTCTTTACTCACTATATTCTCTACAAAACCGACCTCAGAGTTTTAAAAGGGAAAAAAGGGGGAAGGATTGTCTTAAGGCATCTATTGGTCGCTGCTATTTCACGGCCAATTTCAGTGCTAAACACGTGATCTTGCCTTTTATAAGAAAGTTTTGTTGAGGGAAATCTAAAGGCCTCCATAAAGCTTATACGCTTATAAAACAGCATATAAAAGTTTAACAGCGCTGCGCTAGATACAGGCGGTGCGACAGGCAGGGCAGGCGGTGCGACAGGCAGGGCAGGCGGTGCGACAGGCAGGGCAGGCGGTGCGACAGGCAGGGCAGGCTGCTCTCATACGTACTGGACACATTGGCTTTGTCCTCATTGTTGCCGGAAGATGAGTGGGAGCTGCTGTGGCTGCTGCTGCTACTCTCCGTCCTCCTCTCCTTCTCTTCTGCCTCCCTGCAGGGCTCCGAACTTGAAGTTGTCGCAGAGGCTCCTGGCATTTTGTCGCAGTGTTTGTCCACAGAATAATCCGAGGGTTGCTGGCTGTTATTATCCGGGCTGCCATAGGCTGTCTCAAAGAACTGATCAAAGGCTTGTGGTAGCACCCCATTCCTGCCCACGGTGCTGTAGAAATTGGAGGGCACGTTGGCATTTGGGTGGTAGACATTGGAGCTGTTCCCCATGGCGGCGCTGCCCGTGCAGTCCCTGTGCAGGATGTCGTCGGCGGAGTAGCAGTGGGGCAGATTGCTCCTGGGGTGCCACTTAGATGAGGTGTCAATGGCATACTCCCTGAAGGTAACCTCTCTCACTGGCTGCACCTGGGCTAGGTTGGAGGAGTAGGAGTAGGGCATTGGACGAGAAGATGGGGTCTGGGGTAAAAAGGAAGGAAGGCTGGAGAAGTCAGGACCCGAGACGTAGTAAGTGCAACTTGGCAAGTACATGTTAGAGGAACAAGGAACACGCTCATCAAAATCCATCATTAGGCTACCTCGGGCTGTCCGCATTAGCTGAGCTTAACATCATTCTCTAATGCAGCTGCCTCTTTGAAGCAGATCCGTGAAGTAGAAATTTGAAGACGTAAGCTGACGTGGAGATCTATCCCCATCCTTAAGCAGGGAGGTGCTGGTCATGTGATCACATGGGGAAATTGACAAGCTGAGACTATGGGCCCTTTCCTTTGTAGCCATCTCAAGGGAAGCAACAGATCGTCACTTGCTCTGGCTTCATAGAGGCATGTAATGTGCAGTGGAACTCAGGCTTTCTACACATCTGCCTCCTCCAGAGCCATGCGAGGGAGCGCTGAGGATGAGGAAGCCCTGAGGCTGGGGAGCAGTGAGGCTGGGGTAGCAGTGAGGCTGGGGGAGCACTGAGGATGAGGAAGCACTGAGGCTGGGGGGGCACTGAGGCTGGAGGAGCAGTGAGGCTGGTGTGCAGTGAGGCTGGGGGAGCACTGAGGCTGGGGAGCAGTGAGGCTGGGGGAGCAGTGAGGCTGGTGTGCAGTGAGGCTGGGGGAGCACTGAGGCTGGGGAGCAGTGAGGCTGGGGGAGCACTGGGGATGAGGAAGCACTGAGGCTGGGGAGCAGTGAGGCTGGGGGAGCACTGAGGATGAGGAAGCACTGAGGCTGGGGGAGCAGTGAGGATGAGGAAGCACTGAGGCTGGAGGAGCAGTGAGGCTGGGGGAGCACTGAGGCTGGGGGAGCACTGAGGCTGGTGAGCAGTGAGGCTGGGGGAGCAGTGAGGCTGGGGGAGCACTGAGGCTGAGGGAGCACTGAGGCTGGAGGAGAACTGAGGCTGAGGGAGCACTAAGGCTGGGGGAGCACTAAGGCTGGGGGAGCAGTGAGGATGAGGAAGCACTGAGGCTGGAGGAGCAGTGAGGCTGGGGGAGCACTGAGGCTGAGGGAGCACTGAGGCTGGAGGAGAACTGAGGCTGAGGGAGCACTAAGGCTGGGGGAGCACTAAGGCTGGGGGAGCAGTGAGGATGAGGAAGCACTGAGGCTGGAGGAGCAGTGAGGCTGGGGGAGCACTGAGGCTGGTGAGCAGTGAGGCTGGGGGAGCAGTGAGGCTGGGGGAGCACTGAGGCTGAGGGAGCACTGAGGCTGGGGGAGCACTGAGGCTGGGGGAGCACTGAGGCTGAGGAAGCACTGAGGCTGAAGAAGCACTGAGGCTGAGGGAGCACTGAAGCTGGGGGAGCACTGAGGCTGAGAGAGCACTGAGGCTGGGGGAGCACTGAGGCTGAGGAAGCACTGAGGCTGGGGGAGCATTGAGGCCGAGGAAGCACTGAGACTGGGGGAGCAGTGAGGCTGGGGAACAGCGATTATGGGGGAGCAGTAAGGCTGGAGGAGTACTGAGGCTGGGGGAGCAGTGAGGTTGTGGGAGCACTGAGGCTGGGGGAGCAGTAAGGCTGGGGATCAGTGATTGTGGGGAGAATTGAGGCTGGGGGAGCAGTGAGGCTGGGGAACAGTGATTCAGGGGGAACACTGAGGCTGGGGGAGCAGTGAGGCTGAGGGAGCACTGAGGCTGGGGGAGCAGTGAGGCTGGGGAGCACTGAGGCTGGGGGGGCAGTAAGGCTGGGGGATCAGTGATTCTGGGGGAGAATTGAGGCTGGGGGAGCAGTGAGGCTGAGGGAGCAGTGAGGCTGGGGGAGCAGTGGGGCTGGGGAGCAGTGAGGCTGGGGGAGCAGTGAGGCTGGGGGAGCAGTGAGGCTGGGGAGCAGTGAGGCTGGAGGAGCAGTGAGGCTGGGGAGCAGTAAGGCTGGGGGAGCAGTGAGGCTGGGGAGCAGTGAGGCTGGGGGAGCAGTGAGGCTGGGGGAGCATTGAGGATGAGGAAGCAGTGAGGCTGGAGGAGCAGTGAGGCTGGGGGAGCACTGAGGCTGGGGGAGCACTGAGGCTGGGGAGCAGTAAGGCTGGGGGATCAGTGATTCTGGGGGAGCAGTAAGGCTGGGGGAGCACTGAGGATGAGGAAGCAGTGAGGCTGGAGGAGCACTGAGGCTGGGGGAGCAGTGAGGCTGGGGAGCAGTAAGGCTGGGGGAGCAGTGAGGCTGGGGAGCAGTGAGGCTGGGGGAGCAGTGAGGCTGGGGGAGCATTGAGGATGAGGAAGCAGTGAGGCTGGAGGAGCACTGAGGCTGGGGGAGCAGTGAGGCTGGGGAGCAGTAAGGCTGGGGGAGCAGTGAGGCTGGGGAGCAGTGAGGCTGGGGGAGCAGTGAGGCTGGGGGAGCAGTGAGGCTGGGGGAGCACTGAGGATGAGGAAGCAGTGAGGCTGGAGGAGCAGTGAGGCTGGGGGAGCAGTGAGGCTGAGTCTGCACTGGGATTAGTTGCGCAAATCACGCCTCCCTTATAATGGTACATATCCAACGCAAAATCAGGTCTTTGTCTGTCTCCACCTTTCACGTGGCTATTTCTGGATGAACCTTAGATGCATGTGCCACCTAGCACCGGGCAGGCAGGTCCATCTGTGCTGTGGCACCCTAATGTATATGAAATCAAATACAATTCCATTTGCTGCTTAGCCTAGTGCTGCCTTGTGAACTGTGGGGGGAAAGAATGTGCAGTGCCTCTAAAACAGAAGGCATCATGTCCCCTCCCCCATCCTGACTGCTGCAGACCTGAGTGAAGCTCACTATTTCCTTCCTATGGTCACATCTGATCGGTTTACACTACATTAGACCATAATACCCCAATACTCCACACAAAGCGCACAATGCTCGTGGATTATATACATACAGATATGTGTACATGTATTCCAATGTATAATCATCTACCTCGTCACACGTAGCATCTCAATATACAGATGGCTGCATGAATAGTTAGATGGATAAATGGATGGATGAATGGATGGATGAATGGATAGATAGGTCTCCTTTGACTGTGAAACAAAGGCGCCACCATAGCCAACCCTTGCCCCGCCTCTGAGAAGGAAAACAAATTCTTACACTTGTATTGAGGCTTTTAGGGCTATAATTGAAGTCGGCGCGTCAAGGAGAAGTGAGCGGAGCTCCAGACTGACCTGCGGTTTTATGGCACATTTGGCAGTCAACTTCAGCCTGTGTCACAGCAGCCATGGCCTGGCCGGGGGCTCACAGGAGAACCACCTACATGCAGCCCACATGTTACATGCAATCACTGGTTACACTGGGTGCCCTCTGGAAGGTTTGTATGATGGGAACCATTGCTATTGCATAGAAAAACGTTTGTGTCTATAGTGCTATCAGATTAAATGTGCAAATACAATCTATTATCTATCTATCATTTATCTATTATCTATCTATTTTCTATCTATTATCTATCTAGGATATATCTGTCTATATGTATTTATCTATCTAATATCTATCTAATATTTATCTATCTATCATCTATCTATTATCTGTTTTCTATCTATTATCTATCTAATATATATCTGTCTATATGTATTTATCTATATAATATCTATCTAATATTTATCTATCTATCTAATATATATATATATATGTTATCTATCTATCTATCCATCTATTTATTTAGCTATCTATCTCATATATATCTGTCTATGTATCTATCTATGTATCTATCTATTTAATATCTATCTATGTAATATCTACCTATCATTTATCTATATATTATCTATCTATCTATCTAGCCATCTATTTATTTAGCTATCTATCTCATATATATCTGTCTATGTATCTATCTATGTATCTATCTATCTATCTATCTATCTATCTATCTATCTATCTATCTATCTATCTAATATCTATCTATGTAATATCTACCTATCATTTATCCATATATTATCTATCTATCTATCTATCTATCTATCTATCTATCTATCTATCTATCTATCTATCTATCTATGAGAAAGAAAATTAGGGCAGCACAAAGAAAGAGTCCGGGTACAGAGCCCCCCAGGCAAATACCAAACCTCAATTATAAAAATCCAGAAAAATTGGAGGCACCACACTGTTTGTAGTGAAAAGGAGCTATTTAATCAGCCCAGAAAGCGATGTTTCGGTCCCAACAGTAGCCTTTCTCAAGCTTGAGAAAGGTTCCTGTTGGGACCGAAACGTCGCTTTCTGGGCTGATTAAATAGCTCCTTTTCACTACAAAACGGTGTGCTGCCTCCATTTTTTCTGGATTTTTATCTATCTATCTATCTATCTATCTATCTATCTATCTATCTATCTATCTATCTATCTATCTATCTATCTATCTCCAGTGTGTGATTCTTTGTGCACACTAGTAAATCGTTAGTAGAATATAGAGAAATGATACCTTATGACCATGCACCATGTATACACACCTATTCACCTCCAGGTCTTGCAGGATGCATCAGGACAGGCTTTTGCAGATGCTCTAGCGAAAAACCTTACAAAAATGAGACGTCTTTATGGCGAAAAAAAAAATAGTTTTGTTATCGTGTATTTGACCTTAACCATAGAGCACGGCACTAAATAATGGCCAGTCTGGCCTTGGAGCTGGGTTATTCCTCAGAGCAATAATGCTGCATCTCCTCCTGTGCACAGAGATACACAATACATCTCCTTTAAGATCCTTAGGACAAGAATGAATACGAAGGAACACGCAAACTGCAGCTTGAGGTTTTAGTTTCAGGGTCAAATCTGATCCTCGTAATTTTTCTTTGTTTAGCACTATTAGCAAATGCCAATTCCAGCTCCATCGCCCGCTGCAGCGATCAAGACTCACAAAGCTTCACATGTCCTTACAAGTGTAACAAAAGTGCCCTCCAAGCTCCACTAATAAGTGTGTATTAGAGCAAGCTCAGAGATCTACAAATGTCTCTTCCCAAAAAAAAAACAGCAACACAAACTCACATTGCAACAATTGTCACTACATAGTGGTGTTGTTGTTTTTTTGTTGTGTTGATGAGGATGATAATGTTAACAATCAAAAGCAGAATACAAAACATCACAATAGAAAACATAATATAATAATTACGTGCATTACGTGAAATTTTGATAGTACTGTTGTATTAAATATAGATGATACGGAAATAATAGAACATTCTATATAAAAAATGGTAAATGTAATTGTTAATATTATTAATAACAATAGGAACAACTATCTATCTATCGTCTTCACATACAGTAGAAATAATGCTGAAATAGGTGGCACGATATAACACACACGAGCACAGACATATAGACGGATAGATATGTGCTATTATACATATACACACGATAGATAGATACAGTAGATAGATAGATAGATAATAGATAGATAGGTAGCTGTAAATAGTGAACTATAGATAGGTAGATAGATAATAGATAGATAATAGATGGATAGATAGATGTAAATAGTGAACGATAGATAATAGATAGATAGATAGAAGTAGATAGATAGATAGATAGATAGATAGATAGATAGATAGATAGATAGATAGATAGATAGATACAAATGGCAGCACTCTAATGTTAAAAGGCGAGGAAAAAAAGGTTTTTATTCCAAGCTCAAGCGCTTGAAATAAATACTATTTGTTCGTCTTCTGTAAAGGGAGTCATGAGTTTTTATTTTATTCTATATGTATAGTAGTGCAGTGGAGGTGTTATGCTATGCTATATATATATACACATTTATATATATATACATATATATATATATATATATATATATATATATATATATATATATATATATAGTTATATAGTTATATAGACATACATATATATGCGCAGAGGAATAGACACATTTATTTTCCTGCTATGTTTTTTTATTTCCGCAGCAGTTTTCTCCATGTGTGATTACAGTCAGACGGATGTGGACATTTCGCCTCCCCTGCAGCACATTTTCTGATACATTAATTATATAGCACTGGCCTCTTTTTAGTGGCCATTTACAGGTGCAGGTCTATGATTATTGCAGGCAATTCCGGGCCTTTGAGAACATGCAGTCTAGACCGTCTGGCAGGCTCTGAATAGTCTGCTTTCCACATATGTGCCTATAGCAAGAGCTAAGCCAGCTTGAAAAAAAAAAAAAAACATCTTTGGAATCGACATTTGGAATTTTTCTTTTTCTTTTTACTGACACAGAAAATAAATTGCAAAATCCTAATATAAGTCTTATGTGAGGATAACCATTTGGTGTACGAGCTCCACACATGACTGGCCTGGGCCCTGTGTACATTGTGCGCCACATCCGGGGCTCTCCTGCTCAACACAGAATTATTGTATTCATGCATTAGAAACTAATCACAAGTAAATGTAATACCTTGAACTTGACCTCCAATGTGTTTTATCCCCAATTGTGAAATATAGATGTGAAGAAGACTGCTATAGATTCCTGCAGGAGACGGCTCCATCCCATACAATGCCAGCACTACCCTGATACTATTTATTATTATTATTATTATTATTATTATTATTATTATTAGACTGATTTATTCCGGACACAGAATATCAGAATGTGTGTGAACAGCTTCCAGCAAAGTAACAACCGAGCAGTAAGAATTCATGTATCACCCTGTGGACAGAAAGGTGAAAACACACGATCCTAGCATGTAAAGGAATAACTTGTATGTATCTCCTAGATACTGACACTGAGAGCATGTGCTATTTCTACTGTGATTTAATGACTTTAAGAAAATGAGCACTTTGACAATGTTTACTGGATGCAGTAAAATAAAATAATGTGTTAAAATAAATTTGGTGTCAATAATTGTGGTAATGATATTTACTGCAAAATTAAATGTGTGATCATTGTGTGAAAGAAATTGTGGACAGAAAAGCTAAAGAAAAGACCTACAGGTATCACCAAGTGTCTCACAGAATAGTATCGGAATATTCATATCTATCTATCTATCTATCTATCTATCTATCTATCTATCTATCTATCTATCTATCTATCATCTATTGATATATAAATATACATATATATAGCTAATAATTTAATTAATAAAAATGAATGCATATATGCATTATGCAGTAACTCTTCGTGTTTAAATTACGATTAAAACAAAGTATTAGCAATATCTATCTAATTATCTATCTATCTATCTATCTATCTATCTTGAGAAAGGTCCACACTTGGGACCGAAACGTCGCATTTGGGCCAATAAACTGCACGTGTAATTCATCTATTGGTGTGCTGCCTTCGTTTTTTTTTTTTTTTTAAACTATTGTAAAGGTTTGGTATATGCCTGGAAGGTTTTTGTACCCTTGCAATATTTGTGCTGTTTTTCTCTCTATCTATCTATCTATCTATCTATCTATCTATCTATCTATCTATCTATCTATCTATCTATCTATCTATCTATCTCTCTCTCTCTCTCTCTATCTATCTATCTATCTATCTATCTATCTATCTATCTATCTATCTATCTATCTATCTATCTATCCTCGTGTCTCCAGAAGGGGACGTTATAGTGCATTATAAACAGAGGCAAGGGATTGGTTTTCTAATCTCATCACAATCTCTAGTCATGGTCATGGTTCCTTGACTGTTTTCTTCTCTGTACCCGAAGCAGTGAACTGTTTGCTGCCCTCTCCTACATTAATATTCCAGTTCCTTCTGTCACAGAAAGCCCTATTACTACGTATTACCCCTAACTTATTTCTGCATAATAAATAACACCACTGGCCTATATCGCTATGTCACACATTTTCTGTTATAAAGATTTAAAGTGCAATATAAAATACTATAAGGGGATAAATTATAGTAGAATGTAATACATATATGTGAACATACTAAAGTCACTGAGACTAAATCCAGCAAGCTGTATTACCAAGGAAACATCACAAGAGACCAGCAGACATTACTGCACGGATTCTAAAGGGAAATGAGCAACAAAAACACAAATACAAGGTTTAAAAAAAAAAAGAATAAAAAAATATACAGATGGATGAAGATCACGAGGAAGAAAAATGTACAAATAATAATAATAATAATAATAATAACAATAAAACAACAACATAACATTAAAGAAGGAATGAAAAAAAAACAAAAGGCACAGAAAATATGAAGATTATAAAAGGAAAGAAAAAAAAGGGAAAAAAAAAGAAAAAAAAAAAGAAAGCAACTTGTCCTCAACTGAAACAACAGGACCTGATGTAAAGGGCAAGCCCTGCTGCTGTCATCGTTAATTACAATGGTTTATGACTTGTATTAATATTCTAGGTGCCATTAAAAGACTTTGCTTGCGATATACACAACCTAGAGACTGTCCTCACATATAGGACAGGGACAGAGCCGCCTCCCTGGACTCAGCAGCGCCTCACTAACTAAACATCATGGAACTACAGACCATCGCTGGGACAGTTTGTATTTCTTCATAGGCCATTTTATCTGGGATTAAAGCCCTGCCCTCTGCCCCGAGACGCTCCTGAACGCGATAATCATATGCAAGGAAGTTTTATTAACTCGTTGGCATAGGCAGAATGTCAACAGTTGTTTAGTCTGCAATTATATAAATACTATGGTATTTTATAACTAATAAACTTGAACCTGTAGTAATCTTTTAATGCTAACCCCAGGATGCCCTGGTGAAATATTAATTTCCTCTGCGAAGTGCTGAACGGAGTGACACATTTCCCTGGTTGTTAAATACATTTTCAGAATAAAAAAGTTACACAGAAGATTGTCACATTACTGGGGATAGCAGAGAGAATATGCTATGCACCACGAATGATCTATCTATCTATTTATCCATCCATCCATCCATCCATCCATCCATCCATCCATCCATCCATCCATCCATCTAATTTCTTATTTATATTTTTATTGTCTTGTGTTCTATTTTACATTACTTTTATCCCCTTTCTAACATATATACAAAATATATATTTTTCTTCTATCCTACAGTCATTTTTTTTTATATTAATAAAACAATACAGTTCTCCACAAAAGTTAAAATGTAACTTTAACTACAGAAATATTACTATTTAATGTTTGCTTAGTTAAAACTCCCTCTTCCATTAAGAATTAAAGAATTATGGTATTTTATGAATACAAATGTGTTATGAAATATTAAAGTAGTTAAAAGGAGCTTTTTAGATAATGTAAGTAACATATAGTTCAGCCCCTTATATTTAATTTCTATCCACCTATATTTCATGACGATGTGAAGTATTAATCAAGAATTCACTTGGAACTTTTCAGATAATTTAAGGAACTTTCTAGATAATTAAAGCAATATATAGTTCATCCGCTTGTATTTCATTACTATCCTATTGCGTGATATTAAATAGTTATTGAATGCAAAACTGCTGTAAACACACAATTTAGTTCCCTGCCTTATAATTGGAAGAAAAGCATTGAAGGCAAATAGTACATTTTAATTGTAACATTAAATTTTGCATAATTTGAATTGAAAGGGGAATATATATTTATAGATTGTAGAAAAGTTGCTGCATTGCCAAAAATAACTTAAAATCATCTTAAATTTGTAAGCAGTAATTCAAAGAGTGTCATATATTTTTAAATCTTCAGTACCAGTACAAATGTTTCCTATATTCTGGTCAAATTAAATTTGACCAGCAAAAACAAACAAACAAGCAAACAAATAAAAAGAACAAAAATAAATAAATAAACAAACAAACAAACAAACAATAAAACAGAACTGTAACTGCTAAAAAAATAAATAAGAAAAAAAATGGGGAAACTATGTTTTGGGCTTTTTTATAAATACTCTGAAAAGATGGAGCTCTGCAATATAAAAGCAATAAATAAAATACTATCATCTGCAAAGTAAGTAGCCTATGTGCCCGTGATATTTAAATCAGTAAACCAACATTCTGTACAGAATATAGCTAATAATTAAGTAAACCACAAGAACCATAAAATCTTCAAAACCTGTTTTGATTAGTAAAATTAGTTGGTTACAAGTTTAGACATTCCAAGCCTTATAACAGCTAATAATCGGCGCTGTAGATCTGCTTTTGAACACCAGATGGCGCTATTGATCTACTAATCCTAGTGATGCCTATTCATGAGCTGTCAGAAGTCAAGGTCACAAATTGTCTCTGTTCCTCAAGGTCAAGGTTTAAGGCCTTCCCATCCAGTTGTTTCAACAATCGCCACAGCTTCCCAGAAAATACAGCCCTGAGCTAAGGATCATAAGAGGATCCTTGTGGTTAATATATTTTCAGATGAAGGTGGCTATTCATGATCAAGACCAGTGCAATATCGTATGTAACAAGCAAATCTCATGATGTGTCAATTATAGATTCCAATCAGGGTCTCTAATAAATGAATTCTGCATAACTAATGATTAAACCCTTTTGCAGCACACATCGCTCTTCCAAATCATAGGATTGAGTTTCCAAAATTGATCCATATATATATATTTTTTCTATTTAAAATAATCCAGTTAGAGGATCAGGGCAGAATAAAAATGTCTGGTGCACAAATAACGTTCACAGTGCGCTAATTTATTATTATTATAATTATTATAATTAGTATTTACATGATAGCATTTTTTTTTTTAAAAAGTGAGTAGAGACAAAACAAACGTTTAAAATAATTGCTGATGAGATTTCAAAGTGCTGGAAATTATTATCATTATCTAACTCGGCCAAATTACAGAAAAGAAACAAAATCATTCCTAATGCCATTCTAAGGACTGAACCATGAAATATCATCGCAGGCTTATGCTTCTGTGATATGGGTATTTATTATACACAACCGGGTATTTACAATAATCCGTCCATGTGGAGAGTGAGGTTTGTCCTTTGCACATCATTGTAAGTCCAATATGTCAGATTATTATTAATGTAAAAAAAAGAGAGGTAACGTTAAAGCCCCTCAGTGCCCACAGCATCCATGTGTAATTTCAGGGAAGGCCTAGGAAGGCTGCTACTTACTGATGGGCTTGTATAGGGACTGAAATCCACCCCTCCATAGGACTGTGTACATTCTTCATCAAAACATCATTAAACCCATTGGTAATATATAAGAATGTATAGAGTGAACATACAGTAAAGATACAAGTTACCTGAGCAGTCACTCAACATGCAGTCTGGTTTCAAGGTTCAAAGCGCAATTATTACATCGATTCTTGATTAAAGGCTACTCGTCTTTTCTTTATGATCAAATTCACAAGTCACATCAGGCTGCATAAGAAGAATTCCACCAGTAGGTACAAAGTCGTGTGCTCTCCAGCAAGGTCAGAGTCTTGGCCTCCTTCAATTCATCTTTCCCCCTTCCCCTCCCCAGATACATTGTCCATATTTTATATTTTACCCCATTTCAAAAGGCTCCAGGAGACATTGTCAGGGAGAGGATGGATTAGTCTCGTGTGAGAAGAACCTGCTGACTGTAATCCACTCATTAGCTAGTGGTCTTCAGTTTATTGATGACTTTTTTTTCTTTGACTCTCCTGTTCTGAAACCAAATAGTGACCTGCCTTTCTGACAGGTTGGTGGTCGCTGATATCCTGCGCCTTTTGTCCTTAGTGATAAATTTATTTGTCGCATATTCCCTTTCCAGTTCTTTCAGTTGCACTTTAGTGTAAGGAACTCGTTTTTTTCTGCCTCGTCTGTACGAGTTGGCATCTGAAGGATGGGAAACCACGTCTGAAAAGGAAAGCACAGGTCACTGAGATGTGCTGCTGCCTGTCATCAGCACATGAAGCTATATACATTGTATGTAGAAAAAATGAATGTTGCACTTACATGTATGTAAATATTCTCTACTTATTTATTTTAGTGTGGATGTATTTAAATGTGTGTTTTTGTGTGTCTCTCTATAATATATATATATATATAGTATACAAATATTTATATAAAACATTTTATATCACCCAATAAAATAAATATGTTCTGTATTAACAATATTTGTCTCTTACTGTGGCAATATGGGTTCAAATTTCACATACAGTGGAAAGGGGAAATTGCTGAATTTTATGTATTAATTTTTTTTTAAATGATTATATATTTACAATGATCTAATGCACACACAATGATGTGTATCTATACACACACACACACACACACACACACACACACACACACACACACACACACACACACACACACACACACACACATATATATATATATATATATATATATATATATAAAGATGTATACACAGAAAAATATTATTGTGTCTAAATGACATAATTGTGAATAAATTATATCATAATATATTATATGGTGATTTATATTCAATGGTAAATAGATGATAGACATCAAATGATATCATGCCTTTTAGTTGTTTTTTTTCTGTTTGTAATATAAAATGCATGTATGATACAAAGCAGGATAAATAAGATATAAATACCGTTGATAGAAAAAAAGGAAAGAAATAGAGAAAGCTAGAAATGATAGATATATAATACATAGATACGATATATAGATAGATAATA